>NW_023270451.1:7828064-8094461 GCF_011800145.1 Mirounga leonina | reverse complement strand
TATATATATATATATATATATGTATATACCACAACTTCTTTAACCATTCATCTATCAATGGACACTTGGACTGCTTCCATAGTTTGGCTACTGTAAATTATGCTATAATAAACATAGGGGTGCATATATCCATTTGAATTAGTGTTTTTATATTTTTGGGCTAAGTACCCTGTAGTGTGATTACTGAATCATAGGGTAGTTCTATTAATTTTTTGAGGAAACTCCATACTATCTTTCAGAATGGCTGCACCAGTTTGTTGTCCCACCAACAGTTCACAAGGGTTCCTTTTTTCTCAACATCCTCACCAACATTTGTTGTTTCTTGTGTTTTTGATTTTAACCTTTCTGACAGGTATGCGGTGATATCTCATTGTAGTTTTGGTTTGCGTTTCCCTGATGATGAGTGATGTTGAGCATCTTTTCATGTATCTTTTTGCCATTTGGGTGTCTTTTTGGGAGAAACGTCTGTTTGTCTTCTGCCCATTTTTTAATTGCTTTATTTGTCTTTTAGTTGTTGACTTATATTGGTTCTTGATATATTTTGGAACTAACCCTTTATTGGGTATGTCATTTGCAAATGCCTTCTCCCGTTCAGTAGGTTGTCTTTTACTTTTGTTGATTGTTTCCTTCACTGTGCAGAAGCTTTTTATTTTGATGTAGTCCCAACAGTTTATTTATTTATTTATTTATTTTTCCTTTGCCCCAGGAGACATCTAGAAAAACATTGCTATAGCCGATGTTAGAGAAGTGACTGCCTGTGCTCTCTTCTGGGATTTTTATGGTTTCATTTATGTCTTTACTCCATTTTGAGTTTATTTTTGTGTATGGTGTAAAGAGGTGGTCCAATTTCATTCTTTTGCATGTAGCTGTTCAGTTTCCCATTGCCATTTTTTGAGGAGACAGTCTTTTTCCCATTGCATGTTCTTGCCTCTTTTGTTGAAGATTATTGACCATATAATCCTGGGCTTGTTTCTGGGCTTTCTATCCTGTTCTATTGATATGTATCTATTTTGGTGCCAGTACCATACTGTTTTGATTACTACAGGTTTATAGTATAACTTGAAACCTGGAATTGTGATACCTCCAGCTTTGTTTTTCTTTTTCAAAATTGTTTTGCCTCTTTCGGGTTTTTTGTGGTCCCATATGAATTTTACAATTATTTGTTCTGGTTCCATGAAAAATGCTGTTGGTATTTTGATAGAGATTGCATTAAATCAGCAGATTGCTTTGGGTAATATGGACATCTTAACAACATATGTTCTTCAAATCATGAGCATGTGCTATCTTCCTATTTGTTTGTGTCATCTTCAATTTCTTTCCTCAGTGTTTTATAATTTTCAGAGTACAGGTCTTTCACCTCCTTGGTTAAGTTTATTCCTAGGTATTTTATTATTTTTGGTACAATTGTAAATGGGATTACTTTGTTAATTTCTGTTTCTGTTGCTTCATTATTGGTGTGTATAAATGCAATAGATTTCTGTACATCAATTTTGTATCCTGAGACCTTACTGAATTCATTTATCAGTTCTAGTAGGTTTTGGTGGCATCTTTAGGGCTTTCTATATATAGTATCATGGCATCTACAGATAGTGAAAGATTTACTTCTTCCTTACTGATTTGAATGCCTCTTATTCCTTTTTGTTATCTGATTGCTGTGGCTAGGACTTCCAGTACTATGTGGAATAAAAGTGGTGAGAGTGGACATCCTTGTCTTGTTCCTGATCTTATAGGAAAAGCTCTCAATGTTTCCCCATTGAGTATGATGTGAGCAGTGGGTTTTTCTCATACAGCCTTTACCATGTTGAGGTATGTTCCCTCTAAACCTATTTTGTTGAAGGTTTTTATCAAGAACAGATGTTGTACTTTGTAATATGCTTTTTCTACATCTATTGAAATGAACATGTGGTTTTTATCCTTTCTCTTATTGACGTGATGTATCACATTGATTGATTTATGAATATTGAACCACTCTTGCATCCCAGGAATAATCCCACTTGATTGTGGTGAATGATTTTTTAAATGTATTGTTGGATTCCATTTGCTATATTTTGTTGAGGACTTTTGCCTCTATGTTCACCAGATATACTGGCCTGTAGTTCTCTTTTTTTGTAGTGTCTTTATTTGGTTTTGGTATCAGGGTAATGCATGCCCTGTTGAATGTATCTGGAAGTTTTCCTTCCTCTTCTATCTTTTGGAATAGTTTGAGAAGAATGGGTATTAACTCTTCTTTAAATGTTTGGTAGAATGCCATGTAGTCCTAGATGGGTTTCGTTTGTTGGGAGTTTTTTAATTGCTGATTCTATTTCATTGCTGGTAATCAGTCTATTCAAATTTTCTATTTCTTCCTGGTTCGATTTCAGGAGGTTATATGTTTCTAGGAATTTATCCATTTCTTCTAGGTTGTCCAATTTATTGGCATATAATTTTTCATAATATTCTCTTAAATCATTTGTATCTTGGTGGTGTCAGTTGTTATTTCTCCTCTCTCATTTCTGATTTAGTTTGAGTCCTCTCTCTCTTTTCTGTGGAGGGGAACAGTTATCACATTGTATATTAGCTCACCTATGAGGTCTCCCTGCCTGTGGTGCAGTCTGTGGTTCATATTGTGAACTGAGAATTGAAGATCATCTGTTTCTTTCTAGTCTACTTCTGTCAGACTTTGGAGCCATTCTGAAATTTGTTTCCAACAGACCTATTGGATTTTCTGCTCTATGATCTGCCAATAAATTATTGTCCATGCAATAGGTTGCTATATACAATTCAGACCCACCTTGTAGAATGGGATGTAAAGAGCTATGTCTCCATCTGGAAACATCTCAAATCTTAAATTAACTCACTCTCAACGTCCTTATTTGTGGAGTCTTTGTCTTAGAAATCTTTAATCCTCTGCTGAAATAGATAAATGGAGGTCAAAACTGGCCAAAGGTTCAGGTAGCTACTTTTACAGCGTAGCTTTCTCTATGAGAACAATACTTTTATTTCGTTTGGTTCTTGTGTTGGGTGATTAAGTTAAAGAAATGGCTCAAAAAGTCTGGGGGATCAGAAAGTCAGGGGTTGGGAGAAAAGCTATGTTCTAAAATTATTAACATGTTTATTTGTTTATACTGTTTCTTTTAATTTTTCTTGTTTCTATCTCTCTTTTAAATTATATCCCAATACCTGGGGTCATTTTCCTCATCTAAACAGAGGTGCTATGGTCTTATTAAGAAACTAGCCGAAGGCATAAAAGTTTCAATAAAGGATTTATCTCCCTTTGCAATTTTTTGTGACCATTCATTTCAACCCTAATCTTATATTTTTAAAAATTTTATATCAATTTTTATACATTTTCCTAGGTATTTTATAGCATTTATTCAACATCTCAGTATACTTAACATTAAGCTAAACATTTGAGAAGATACAAAAGAAGTGCTTAATGCCAGCAAAGATAATTAGTGAATTATTTGACAACAATAAAAATTGCATTTGAAAGCATTATTCTGTGTGAGAGACAATATAGGAAAAGTCTGAAATAAAAGATAATTAAAACTCAAAATGCGATTTTTCAGCCTGTTGGAATCTGAAATGACCATTTCTCTATTTTGTGATTCTTAACCATATCAACTGCCATTTATCAACATGTGCTAGACACTTGGATATCCATTATCTTATGTAATAGTCACACTCCAGTGAGGTTGACAATATTAGCTCTATTTAATGGATAAGGAAATGGAGCACTAAAGTTACATAAGAAGTAAGTGGCAGAACCAGAATGTGAATCCAGGTCTCCTAACTTCAAGTTCTATCCTTTGTCCAATGTCATAGCTAAACTAACTATCAAAGTTTTTACTAGATTAGGTATGGGTGAAATGGATGGGTAGATAGGTGAGTAACTGGATAGCAAATCTATTTAGAGGGTACTAGAAAACTATTTAAATTAAAAATAATTAAAGTTGATTACTTTAAAATTCTTAGAAGATCACATGGACTTGCTCCTATTTTTTTTAAAGCTAATTATTATCTTCTACTTGAATTGTTGGAGTTATTATTTGTATTGATGTTAGTGTATTTTAACTTCATTGAAGTTGGCATACTTTAACTTCATTGTCTTTTATATATTCATATCAAATGAAAATGTTTTGAAAATGACTCTGTTTAATAGTTAGTTACACATCCAATAAAATCACCTTAATGCCTACATCAATAATTTAAATGGATTTGAGTATCATGTTTTAAGACTCTTGTTTATTAACTCAGGGAAATAATATGCATTATTTAATAATCTCTACATACAAATTCAGTTGAGTTTATTATATAAGAAAGGCCCAATGAATCAGTTCCCTTCTGACACCAAGTTCTAAAGACTACCCTTGCTGGCCGCCTGGGTGGGCAGTCGGTTAAGCATCCAACCCCTGATTTCAGCGTGATGAGATGAAGCCCTGCTTTGGGCTCCATGCTCAGCGTGGAATCTGCTTGAAATTCTCTCTCTCCCTATGCCTTTGCCCCTCCCGCATGTTTGTGTGCACTCTTCTATCTTTCTCTCAAAATAAATAAATACAATCTAAAAAAATAATAGGCTTCGGGCGCCTGGGTGGCTCAGTCGGTTGAGCGACTGCCTTCGGTTCGGGTCATGATCCCAGGGTCCTTGGATCGAGTCCCACATCGGGCTCCCTGCTCTGCGGGGAGCCTGCTTCTCCCTCTCCCACTCCCCCTGCTTGTGTTCCCTCTCTCGCTGTGTCTCTCTCTGTCAAATAAATAAATAAAATCTTTAAAAATAAATAATAATAATAATAATTAAGGGGCTCTTGGGTGGCTCAGTCAGTTAAGCATCTGATCATGGTCATGATCCCAGGCTCCTGGGATTGAGTCCCTCATCAGGCTCCTTGCTCAGCGGGGAGTCTGCTTCTCTCTCTCTCTCTTTCTCTCTGCCCTTCCCTCCTGCTTGTGTTCTCTCTTCTCTAGCTCTTTCTCTAAAATAAATAAATAAAATCTTTTAAAAATAATAATATAATTTTAAAAAAAGACTATCCTGCAAGTCCCACTGTGTAACTAACCTGTCACAGAATGGTTCTTATTGTGTGGTGCCTCCTGAAAATGGGACAAGGGTGGTAATTACAGGTAACTTGGAAATATTTATAATATTCCTAATTAACTGCTTAAAAAGTAGAATAAAATTGTAAAGGTATTTTAAACTTATAAAGTTAGTTTGGTTTTGTAAGAGATACTGAAGCTTGAGAGATTACAAGGATTCAAAAGTATGTGTATAAAACAAAACAAATGTTCTTAGTAGAACATAGACATGAACTTTATAACATGAAATACCAACCTGATTAATATATAACCAAAGAGAAATATAGGGAAATATTGCCTTTTATTTTATGATCTAACTGTGGTTTAGAAGTCAAGCTTTATAAGCCTCCAAAGGGAAGCTTTTTGGGTCTAAACAGAGGATAGATCAGAATTCAGTTTGTCCAAAAGAAGTAAAATGGACAGAGAAGTGTACCTGTACATCAAGAAAATATAGAAACAGAACTAGAAATCTATGGGTTTGGAAGCCATGTGTAACATAGTATATCATTAACATAAAAGAAGAGGAGAATGGGATATAGCCTGGTCAAATGGAGAGTGTTGCTAGCTCTTAATAAATACAGATCTTAGTAAGATGTAATACAGAAAAGGAACGGAAGGCTCATCTAATCAGGCATGCATTCTTATTTTCTGTGAATATGTATTAGGTCTTTCCTATAACCATCAGGCGGTGATAAGTGTGCTCAGGGAGCATTTCAGTCTACTGGAAATGGTCTTTTAGTTCTGCTAAAAGAAAACTCTTCATGTATTATGCTCTTACTTATTAATGATTTCAAATCTATATGAGAAATAATAAATAGCAAACAACTACTATCTATTGAACATCACTTTAAACAATTGCTTAATAAAAAGTTAGAAAATAACCACGAAGAATAAATCTAAATGCTTTAAGATGGGTTGTTAGGGTGGTAGATAAAGGAAATGCTGTAGATGATCTATGGAGTTTAAAAGGTCATTTAATGTCATTACTTGAAAAAAAAATGAATGCTGAATGAAGATGTGATTAAGTTGTATCTAAAGTAAATTGATTGGTAGATTGATAGGCATTAAGGGAAGTTGACAGTATTTTGGGGCTGGATGAGAGCAATAGTGACACATCACAGACCACAGGGAGAAATTAGATTGTTTTTCAATCTGTCTGCTCAATTCCAGATTTCAAAACACCAAGGAATGAAAGTGATAGAGATGTGGATTTCATCTCAATTTCAGAAAGACCATGTTAACAAGAACTGAATCTTTTTTTTTCAGATTTATTTAAATTCTAGTTGGTTAACATACAGTGCAATATTGGTTTCAAGAGTAGAGTTCAGTGGTTCATCACGTATATACAACACTAAGTGCTCATCATAACAAGTGCCCTTTTTAATGCCCCTCACCTATCTAGCCCATCCCTTCACCCACTCTCTCATCCCTCAGTTTGTTCTCTATCATTAAGAGTCTGTTATGTTTGTTTCCCTTTCTCTCTTTCTTTTTTCTCCCTCCCATATATTCATCTATTTTGTTTCTGGAATTGCATGTATGAGTGAAATCATATGGCATTTGTCTTTCTCTGACTGACTTATTTTGCTTAGCATAATACACACTAGCTCTATCCACATTGTTGCAGAAGGCAAGATTTCATTCTTTTTGATGGCTGAGTAATATTCCATTGTGTATATATACCACATCTTCTTTATCCATTCATTATTTAATGGACATATGGGCTCTTTCCATAGTTTGGCTATTGTTGATAAAGCTGCTATAAACATCAGAGTGCATATACCCCTTTGAATCTGTATTTTTGTATCCTTTGGGTAAATACCTAGTAGTTCAATTGCTGGATCATAGGGTGGTTCTATTTTTAACTTTTTGAGGAACCTCCATACTGTTTTCCAGAGTGGCTGCACCAGTTTGCATCCCCACCAACAGTGCAAGAGGGTTCCCCTTTCTCTGCATCCTTGCCAACACCTGTTGTTTCTTGTGTTAATTTTTGCCATTCTGACAGGTGTGAGGTGGTATCTCATCGTGGTTTTTGATTTGTATTTCCCTGTTGATGAGTGATGTTGAGTATGTTTTCATGTGTCTATTAGCCATCTGGATGTCTTCTTTAGAAAAATGACTATTCATGTCTTCTGCCCATTTCTTAACTACCTTAAAGCTCACAATAATCTTAGGAAGGCAATAAAATTCCCACTTCACGTATAGAAACTGGTACTCAAGGAAATCAAGTAACTCATCCAAAATAATATAGCTAGTAAGCAAAGAGTGTGGTTAAAAACCTTGCCTCAACGCAAATACACGTTATGTCTACCTACCACTGTTTAGTAAAATGTTTTTAGTTAAAAGACGCAAAGAGATTGCCATCAATGAAGGAAACAATTCTCACTCTAAAGTGACTCTCACTTTTAAACAGCAATAAGATGCAGGTGATTTGTTGCTGCTGTGAGGCAAGAAATGTTTGGTCATTACTCATGGTGAGTGGGGGGAGGAGCAGAGGGAGAGGGACAAGCAGACTCAGTGCTGAGTGCAGAGCCTGATGTGGGGCTCGATCCCATGACCCTGGATCCCATGACCCTGAGATCATGACCTGAACTGCAATCAAGAGTCGGACACTCAACCCACTGAGCCACCCAGGTGCCCCTATTTCTTTTCTTGCTTGGACAGTATCCAAATTTAATATAAACTATTCTTGGGTAATTTACTAAAGCCCACCTTTGTTTCTTTACACTTTAATATTTTTGTAATCCATCCCAAACTTATCTGCATAAGTTTAGTCTTTTAAAAAGAGAGTCATCTCTTTGTAGAATAACTGGGTGGTAACTCAGAACTATTAAGTGAGAGATTGATTACCTTATATCTCAGTTTTCTATTTGGTATAATGTTGTTAACTAAGGTGTAAAATGACTTTCACTGAATAAAAGCTGTTAATATTTAGTACGTTGCTTCTTCATTTAACAATCTCCACAATAATGTGAAAAGAGTAAAAATAATGCTTTGTATTTATGTAGCACACGTCTCCATGGAGCCCAGAGGATTTGGTTGACAGGGTCTAAAAATGGCTTTGTCAGGGAGAACAAGAAACTAATATTATCATAATTATTTTGCAGGTATTGAAACTGACACTGAGTCCATATGTAGCTGCTAATGTGAACATTATGCAGTAAAAATGATAGGGACAGATTCCTCCAGCCATCTTCATGATTAATAGTGACCATGCTAAGGAATCGTACATAGGGTTTTCATCTTATTTTTTGCTTACGGAGACAAACTCAATGACAAAGCAATGTTTTGAGGACTCAATATTATACTAATTATTGAAGTGATGTGGTAATATTTTGTATTATTTCACTTTGCCTGGGCAATATTGGAATATTATATAATATTTTCTTTTTTAAATAACTGTTGCCAAAATTCATGTGGTAAGAGAATTGTCATGTTAAAGTATGTTGTAAGGCAATAAGACAAATTTAATGAAATGCTATAATTTTTTTCTGTAGGAAAAAAAAAAACCCAAGGCACCTGGGTGGCTCAGTCATTAAGCGTCTGCCTTCAACTCAGGGTCCTGGGATCGAGTCCCACATCGGGCTCCCTGCTCTGCGGGAAGCCTGCGTCTCCCTCTCCCACTCGCCCTGCTTGTGTTCCCTCTCTTGCTGTGTCTCTGTTAAATAAATAAATAAAATCTTAAAAAAAAAAAAAATACCCAGTTGTTATGTAATGTGAAAAAACAAGCCCTGTAAAGTAACGGTGTTGTGATCTGAGATCTTTTTAATGCATAGTTCCCATTTTATTTTATTTTTTTTAAAGATTTATTTATTTATTTTAGAGAGAGAGCGTGAGTGGAGGGAGGGGGCGAGGGAGAGGGAAACAAGCACACTCCCTGCTGAGCGGGAAGCCAGACCCTGAGATAGGGATCTGAGCCAAAATCAATAGTTGGACGCTCAACCAGGTGAGCCACACAGGCGCCCCTGCATAGTTTCCATTTTTAAGTGGGGAGTGGTGATTAGCACAGTGATGAAATGGTGATCTTAGAACTGTGAGTTTCTTTCTTCTACCTTCTTTATAAATGGGGTATTCTAGATTATGGATTAAGCTGGTGTGTGTGTGTGTGTGTGTGTGTCAGGGAGTGGAGGATTACATATATTGGAGGTAGAATAGCCCCAGATTGTGTCAGTATTCAAAGACCTGAGCATGTACCAGAATCATCTTGAGGACTTTTTAGAAATAGAGATTCCTGGGCCATCCCCCTGACCAATTCAGTAGATTTGGCGTAAGGCCCAAGATTTTTGTATTTCTACAAGTTTCTAGGTGATATGAATGTTGCTGGTCAGTGAACCACAGTTTGAGAACCAGTGGATAGCCAATTAGACTTCTGTTTTTATCCTTTATGAAGAAAGAAATAATTACAACCAGATAAAAATTACATGCAACCTGGTTACAAGTTCTGAAAGTCTCAAGTGTGAGAGAGATACCAAGAAAGAGAAGGGAACTAAGTAAACTATCTCTGTTCAAACAAAAATGTTAAAGTCTGGCTAAAAATTCATACCAATTCTAAAGTGCTTCACAACCTAGGTTCTCTCTTTCCATTCAGTTTCAATATTCATTCAAAGTATCTATTGATTACTTGTAATGAAACAGGGACTTATGTGCAACGGAGAAAAGTAAATGATTCCTGCCTCTGTAGAGCTGAATTTGTATTTGATGTTACTTTGCTTTCATGTTTATTGCATATTTCTTTTGACTCTGTTTTTAATTTCACATGTAATCTTCCTTTTCTTTCCTAATCTTAGCACATAATGGCAGTTATCAGTATTTTTCTATTTGTGTTACTGTGTATCAGAGTCTGAAGAGGGCGACAAAGATTTTTCTGACCATTGATGGAACTAAAACAGAGCCACTGATGGTCATGGGTACTTGGATTGGAAGCCATTCCTTACTATCACAGGAAAGACAAGTACGGCACAAGTTTCACTGAAATTGAATCAGAGAAACTGAAACTATGTGAAATCTGTAAAAAATAGTATTTGTGATGTGATAAGCACAGGGTGTTATATGCAACTGATGAATTATGGAACACTACATCTGAAACTAGTGATGTTCTATATGCTGGCTAATTGAAATTAAAGAAAAACAAGAAAAAGAAATGATGCTAAATGGTATTTGTTCAATCTAAAAAAAGAAAAAAGAGTATTCGACTTTATTGTTTTAATTTTCATTTATTTGATAACTAGTACTGTAGAAGCTATATCTTACCCATCATATTGGAAAATACTTTCTTAAAATAAAAATGTGATGGTAAATGTAACAAAAAAGCAACTTACATACACTGGTGATGAGAATGCCATTGAAGTACAATTTAACAATGTGCATTAAGAGCCTTAAAAGACATCTTAACACTTTTGGGACCACTATTTCCATATAGTCAGTTTGTAGAAATTGAAACAGAGATATGCACAAGGATTACACATTACAAATTATCATAGTATTGGTGTAAGCACCCAAGTGTTGAAAAATGTAGTTTAAATGTCTCAGAGGAGGGCTAGTTACATAAATTATGGTATATTTCTAAAATTTCATACCACTTAATCATTGAAATTATAATTTTAAAATATTTAATAATATAAGTAAATAGTTTTGATACAAGTTTAAAAACAAAATCCAATTTCTTTTCAACTTTCTAATCCTTAAGAGGCATAGGAAAATGGAGGAAAATATACCACATATTGACAGTGAATCTTTCTGTATTATAAATTATTTCTTTCTCTTTACATTTGACTGTATTTTACAAATGCTATGTAAGGAGTTTGTTGTTTTTATTATATGATGTAAAAAGGTATATGTGTGTGGGCACACACATTCATTGGAGACATCACCCCTGGAGTATCTTCTAGACACCATATGTGGATGCTCTGGAATTTGGAACTCTTTAAGTGTGACTGACAGTCATGGTTTGGTTTTGTATTGTTATGTAACTATAACTGTGCCGTTATTCTGCGTTGCTGTGCGTGTAATTGCCACTGTTCCTAGACTGGCCATAATTTGTTCCTTAAGTGTCAGTGTTTTCCTCTGTCAGATGAAGAGAAAAGAGAGAATAGATGTCTGAGTGGAATCTATGTGTCCTGAGGGTTCCATTAATTCTGAACAATCTCACTGTCTCTTCTCATAAGCACAGCACGTTCTGTCTCTATTAGACATGCCTCACAAAGACACTCTGTGAAAAAAAATATTTTTAAAGTTTTTCTTAAAGAATTTTTATTTATTTATTTGACAGAGAGAGCATAAGCAGGTGGAGTAGCAGATAGAGGGAGAAGTAGGCTCCTCGCTGAGCAAGAAGCCCGATGTGGGGCTCAATCCCAGGACCCTGGGATCATGATCTGAGCCGAAGGCAGTTGCTTAACCAACTGAGGCACCCAGGTGCCCCGAAAAAATATTTCTAAGAGAAGTAGTTCTAAGACTATACTACCCACACTCTTGTCTCTAAGTATTCATAATATTAATAGAAAATGCTTACAGGGTATTTGCCACAAGGAGTGGTCTAAATGTTGATCCTCAGCACTGTCTTTTCAGGTAGGTACTCTTATTTTTCCCATTGTACAGATAGGAAACCTGAGGCCTGCCCCAGGTCATGCAGCTGTGAGGAGGACAGGGCAGGATTCAAGTCCAGCCATTGTGGCACCAGCCTCTCTGGTGTTTCTTAATATTATGCCAAATGGGCTTCCTTTCATAGTTTTATTTTATCTACTTCAAACTTCTGACAGTGTGCAAAGAAAAGACCCTTAATGCATGATTGTGATTTTAGAGTGAAAACATGTTCTTTTCACTCCTGTCAGAAGTTTGGTGCCTAAGTGTAAATTCAGCATACTACCTGAATTGTTAAGATCCTGCTTCTCATCATCACCATGCCTAAAAGAGGATTAAGTATGTGGGGGAGCCTCCATTCTGCTTTTGAACATCTGTCACAGCAACTTAGTTCCCAGCTGCTCCATTTCATTATTAGTTGTGTTAAGATGTCAGGGGAGTTTTTGCTTTTAAAATGGCCCTGTAATTTTTGTAATTAAAGAAAAACAGGATGCATAATATCTGAAAATGTATCACTGACACTGAACTCAATTGCTTTGAATGACTAATATTTTTAGTAGAGGGCTTCCAAGGCATATTAGCACTACAACATAATTTATGCTTATGGGAGTATACCTTTCATAGGTTTCTTAAAATATTTTTCTTCCACTATTAGATAACACATAGCAATTAATGAATTTTAAAAACTTCAAAATAATAATCTTATTTACTTACTTTTTTCTTACGTAGTTTCAACCATAAGGGGAAATAGCCTGGAGTAAAATCCACTAATATAATAGTGCAACTTGAGCTATGTTAAAATCCTCCTGTGGTAGTCTGTAGTCTGTATTTTTCAATTTTTATTTTTTTTTCCAATTTTTTTAAGAGGCTGAATTTATGGCTATAACAACAATGATGACTACTTGAAAATCCTTAGGGCTCAACAAGCAAGCTTCATATAAAAATCTAGAAGCGGTGCTTTATTAATTTAAAATCCATATTTCTTTGTTCTTTTTGGTCTGTATACTTTGTTCACCCTCTTTGAAGAAAGGGCACAGCTTGATTTCACAGTGCCTAGTGAAAGTTCTGTATGCCGTGAGAGTTTCAACACTTCAAAAACCGATTTCCAAATGTGTGTATGTCTGTTCTCTGTATGGTTAAACATTTGGAGTTATATTTCTTATTCACTGATTATTTGGGGGTGATTTCACAATTGGAGATAGTAACAGTTTGGGGAAATTATCGAATGCTCAGCATGAGTTGAAGTGAGGAACTCCTCTATTCCCCAGTATTTGTTGTTGATAAATCATTATGTTGTGGAGTTTTCAAAATAATGATACTTGTGGTATGGGTGGTAGTAGTAGACAATTTTTTCTCTGAAACACAGACTTTAGTGGCCTTTAAAAAAAGAACACTTCCCTATGAATGTTGCCTTCCCTGTGAATGCATCTTCAGAGGATACACACACACACACACACAACACATACACATAAACAAATTTTAAATAATGAAATAAGTATTTCAAAATTGACTTTGTCTATGGGCCTTTCATTATCCCCTCCAGGCAGAATTAATAACATTTCATTTGTTTTCTCACCATGTTTGGTGCATTCTGCTGCTGTAACACTTTTCACATTATAGTAGATGTGGCTACACACATCTGCTTCCTACATCAGAATATGGACTACTTGAAGTCAACAGCCATCTCTAGTTACCTCTGCCCCTCGTGTTTAGCACACTGACTCATCTGTCGGGTTTATAATCATGGTCTGTTGTTAATTATGATTTTGGACATACCAGCAAAAGTAGGGTTGTCTTCAAATGACATCCATAAAAATTTGTTTCCTGACAGTTTCTGTAGACATTTCAGACTTTCAGAACTGTCATTCCAGGCATGAGCATGAGCAAAGGGAGAGTTGTAATACCATACATTTTATGTTTAGACGATGGTATGGCAGTAGCAGTTGAGGGTTAGGGGCTGACTGATAGTGATGTACTTTTTAGGTCTGTTGTGGAAACATCTCTGGTCCAGGTTCATGGATGGATAGAATTCTACTGGAGGTTATGGAGGTAGAGACTGATTGCTTCTGAAATTGCTGACGATCAACATGATGTAACTTTGCTTTGTAGTCAGGAAGGGAAAATAGGAACACTAACCAATTTAATTCTTTGACTCTTGGCTGAGAGACCAAGCTAACTCTTAGACATGAGGGAAGATTTAAGGCGTTATGATAGAACAATGTGTGAAGAGCTAAAAATGCAAATTAACCTGTTTTATAAGAGTTCTGTAGAGCGGCATTTCTTTTGTTTCTCTCCTTGTGGACTGAAAATGCATTTGTTACACCCCGAAGGGCTAGTAGACTTGTCACTTGAAAATACTATGGTTTTCAATGACTTTAAAAATAAGGATCATTGCTTTTGTAACTTGACTTCATGAAAACTATAACAAAATTTAAAACATTTAATGTAAGACTTAAATTTTATTGAAAGCTTAATATATGCCAGGCATAGATTTTAAGCTATCTACACGTATTGTCTCATTTAACACTTCGAAGTAGCTACTCTTATCCTAGTTTTATACACTAAAAAAATGCTTTGATCTAAAAGGATTTGTGTAACATAATAAAAAATAAAATAAAATAAAAGGATTTGTCCCAAATCACCTACCTGAGGAAGTAAGGGAGCCAATTTTAATCCCGCAGTACCTGACTCTAGATACTTTGTCTCTAGCTTCCCAAAAACATCTCTAGGAGGCCAGATACCCCGTTCTTATGTTTAAAACAGATTACATTGTGGTGTTAAGCAGTGTTCTCTTTACTAAAGGAGACTCAGGTTGGCCCCAGGTAACCTGAAATGTAGCTTTCCAGGGATTATCATGTGTGCTGCGTTAGAAAATAGGGCTCCATAAACCTTCAAGTTATTGTGGTCATTCATCACTTCTCACCTGAAACTATATCAGTGGGCTCCCGAATTATCTTGATTCCCTCTTACCTACTTTATAGCCAAAGTGTTTTGTAAAATGCAAACCCAATCCTATCAGCTCCCTGCTTAAATCATTCAATGGCTCCCCATGTCTTTCTGAATATTTTAAACTCTTTAATGTTGCTTGTAAACCCCTTTCTGGACTCTGCTTACCACTCTTATTTCTTTTCCTTTCACTCTCACACTCCACAGCTAGCGTCTCCAGCTCCACATTCATTCTAACTGCTCCTTTCCACCTATTGCCTCCCTTAATGGGAACACTTTCCCTGTGCCTCCCACAGCAAGCTGCTCACACTTTTAGGCACTTTCTGTAGGGGTTGCTCCTGAAGTCCCACATTTGGGTTAAGTATTTCTCCTAGATATTCTAGTCGCATTCTTTACCTCCCTTTCATAAAACATTGTGCTAGCAAGTGTCTGATTACTAATTCCTACCTCCCACTCGACTATAAGCTTATTAGGTGCAGAGAGGATTTGTTTATTTTCTTCATTCTTAGATTCCTCATACTTAGTACATAGTAGGAGTTCAAGTTTTGTGTGTGTGTGTGTAAGTGAATGAAAGCATACATCATTTAAAATACTAACTGGTAATACATAAAATATGATTTTAAGTGTTCAACAAATGTAACTCCATTTAATCCACACAAAACTTCCATAAGGTAGGTACTATTACTGTACCCAATAAAATGGGATACTTGCTACACAGCTTGAGTAACTTGTCTATAGTCACAGCTAATAAGTGGCATTAGTGGATTTAGATCCAGGCAGTCTGGCTTCAGACTCTTGGACTCTTGACGACTACTACACTGCCTGTCTGAGGGTTTAAGGCCAACAGATTAGTTTTTCTGGGTGACATTTGGCATCTCCGGGCATTCATAAGAGGGAAAACATGGAAGCTGATTATTGCTCCCATCTCTGCTACTAACAATTGTGGATTCTTGTGATCTTCCTATGCCTGAGTTAATTATCTACATAAGTAGAAAACTGTGGATCGAATGATCCCAAAGGCCTTTGTTCTCTAAATAACAATGATTTGAACAAACAACTTATTTGTGCTACTGTGAGGAAGATTAAGTATTGAAAATAAATTACCAAAGGACTGTGAGTTCGAATAGTACTCTAGGTCCCATCTGCAGACTTCTTCACTCTCTTATCTCCACTGTTTGGGAAATTCATATTACTCTCTGATCAAGCAGTTGAATAATGCTGTCAGGTGGATAAACTAAATAACCACTTTAAAACCATGTAAGAAATTGAAATGAGTCTCCACTGATATAGTTAATTTGACATTTGATTGCCAATAATAATAATTTAAATGAGAGATGTAGGTCACTGCCTAGTCCGGTCGCTAGCACATAGTAGGCATTCAATAAATATTAGTTCTCTATGGATTTTATTTTTCCTGAGAGTTCACTCTTCACTAGTACTTTCCTTGTGAATTTTCAGTTGTATTATCTTTTTTCTATCTCTAACAACAGTCATCAAAAAAGAAAAACTAATAAGAATTCTAGCTAATTTGGTACATGTTCCTATTACATAATCACCATGGTATCCAGGCTCTTAATTGAGAGCAAACAAATTTATAGGAAGAAAGACTTATCCTTTGTTCTCTCACTTAAGGTGTGCCGTTATGGAAGCACTGTCCTTTCATCTATTTTTGTAGACACTGTTTTCCAGTGAGTTCCATTGGAACATAAGGGTAGTTGGACCAACTCTGAGAGAATCTGCAAGTTTTATTAAATGTTAGACAAACTCATCTTTCACTTTTAAGGAATATGGATGTATGGCTATATCCAAAGATTTAATATTAAATGATGTGAAAGCATAAAAGAATGTTAACATATTCACATCACATCTCATTTTGTAATTTCCTATTAATGACCAGTGCCCTGGTGGTCAAATGCTAAGATTAGATCCTTGCTATGAAAGGAAAGATGAGTAAAATTCTAATGTATTTTTTAAATGTAAATCCATTTTCACTTATTAACAGTACTAAGTGTTTAATTGAATGTAGAACATCTCACATGTTGCAAATAAATAAACAGCTTTGGTAATGAAATTTTAAAACTACCATAGTATTGCATATTATTATTCAAATTATGTCCACCTAATGATCAAAATTCCATAGTGGCATCCAGAAAATACACCCACAACAGTTGGTAATCTGCCCACAGTATAAAATTCTGAACAGGTTATATGTGTGGTATTTTAGTACTTCTCCCAGCATGTTTCAAAGCAGCTTTTGTTGTGAGAATTTTGAAAGCCACAGAAAGCATGGTTAGTGGGTTTTCTTCAATTTTGAAATACAATGGGTTTATGGTAACTCTTTACCTGAATCCACCAGGAACTTTAACTTTGATGTACATAGCTTATTTTATGGTGTGTATGGAGTCTTCAGTATATGACTGCATTATGTTTGCCTTACAACATATGAATTTTTTAAAAAAAAATAGAGAATAAATAAAGCAACTCACCCATGTCAGCTTCCTAAAGGTCTTTGCAAAAATTGATGCCATATTTAAACAGGTATTATCTTCATTATTGTTCTGTGAACTAAATTGTTTTTATTTAAGATGAAAGAATACTTATTGAGTCCTTGATTTTAAGAGATTTGAGTATTTAAAATTCATAAGAATTTCTGAAAATTTATATGGTTGTACATATAAACAAAGGTGAGAAAGGAATCATATAAGCAATCTATTTGCAAATCTCAACACGATGTAAAACATCTTTTAAATATGTTAAACCTATATGTGTTAGACTCATTAAAAGTGAATTGGAGAGTCGTGCTATATATAATTGTGTTTATTTTTTTTTAAGATTTTTTATTTATTTATTTGACAGAGAGGGACACAGCGAGAGAGGGAACACAAGCAGGGGGAGTGGGAGAGGAAGAAGCAGGCTTCCCGCAGAGCAGGGAGCCCAATGCGGGACTCGATCCCAGGACCCCGGGATCATGACCTGAGCCGAAGGCAGACGCCCAACGACTGAGCCACCCAGGCGTCCCTATAATTGTGTTTAAAAGTATGACCCTAGAAACAGAAAAAATAACATTACATGGATTTTTTAAAATACTGTCTTCTTTGTGACTTTAATTTTAGGATTGTTTTCTAATATTGCTTGATCCCACTTATTTTATGAAAAAGAGCTGTATGTATATATGGGTGTGCATTTTATTCATATATCAGGGATTTTTTGTACATACAGGAAATCATATTACTATAAAGTAACATTTTTTTCCCTAAAACAATACACAATACAGATCTGTTCAAGAATCACTGCAGACAGACAAGCATGGGATTGTGGTCGGATAGTGATTCAGAATATGTAAGTCTTCACAGGGAATGTCTAAGACATACCTGTGAATATCCTAACATGGAAAAAAGAAGAAAAAATTTAAATCAATTCTGTTACTTAATCTACCCATTGTAAATGTGATCAAGTAGCCAGGCATGCCCTCTGCAAAGTTAGACAAGCAAATATAATACTAACAAATCACACGTGAAACTAAATTTTAGGTCTTGAGAATATTGTGGTTGTCAGTCGTCCTGGAAAACATAGGCCAATCATATCTGTCTGTATAAAACTGAGTACCTCTGAGTTACAGGAAACACTCCATGGTAGGTATTCCCAGTAGGTTTAGGTTTAATTGCATTTAACAAGAAAATAGTTTAAATATGGTAGAGGTTTATTTCTCTCTCAAGGAGTTCTTAGGTAGGCTGTCCAAGGCTCCTATGGCAGGCAATTCTACAGTGTTATCGTGGTTCATTTTCTGTTTTTCCATTTTCAGCTTGGGATGTCCAAATTCAGGGGTCAAGATGATTAGTAGAGTTCCACCTATTGTGTCAACATTCAAGTCTATGCTAGCCCCTCCCTTTTAAGGAGAATCTTTCATGGGCACATACATACTTCGGCTCATATGTCATTGATCAGGCTTAGTTACATGACCATACCAGCTGTGTAGGTAAGGCTGACAACCTCTTAGCTGGGCGCATTGTTCTGGATTCTGTTACTAAGCAGGAAAGGGAAATGGATATTGGAAGACAACCAGCATGGAAAACAAGTGTGTAAAACATAGTCATGCTGTGGAAATTGAAGACTGTTTATTGCATTACAACATTATATTCACACAAGCCTTCATAGCTTTAGTGTTTCCCTTTTAGTCAACTTCACAAGATATATCTGAAGGACAGATGGTGGCAGCCTGTGTTTATACCTGTGTGTAGATATACCTGAGGGTAGATGGTCAAGTTGGAAAGCCAGGAAAGATGTTGAATAGATGTTTTCAACTTAGTCTCAAAAATCAGACTGACTGAAGACACTGAAAAATAGAATAGACTCACAACTGGCTTTGGAGAGCCCTTTTAGACAGAGAGTAAATTTGAGACAGAGTGGCAAAAAACAGAGGTTGCAAATAGCAGCTCCAACCAAAGAAGTGTGTTTGCATGTATTAAAACGAGCTGGAGGGCTGCTACTGATCACACTTCTGTATAGGAAGAATGCATCCCATGAGTGGCATATTTGAATTGAGAAGCAGAACAAGTGGAATTAAAAATGGAAGGAAAAATTACTGCAAAAAGAGAAAAACTATAGCAAATTTGTTTAATTATTCTTTCAACTTCATATGAAAAATCATCTTTGTTTCCTTTGCAAAAGCACACATTGTACTAAAGAAGTCTGAAAATGAACACATATTGCAGTGGAGTCCATAAATACTCTGGCATTTTTGTTTTATTCCTTCTGCAGTTTATAATACATGACTAATATATTGTGTCTGAGTAAGGACTTGATAAGTATTGTTATTTATCCAGAATTTATGGTCACATTCCTTGGATGGTAGCACTGCCGATAGAAGTCAAACTGACAGTTAGAAATTATAGAATTCAAAAGGATGCCCATTATTTCACTTTGAAATAGATGCAGTTCTACCAAAGGAATTTCATTCTGTTAAAAGATAGGAAAAAAATATTTGTGTAGCATTTTACTTTTATGGTTTTCCTTTTCTTAATTCCTTCAATTTACTTAATTAGACAAATAAAATATAATCCACTTGGCCAGCAACTGCATGCTTTGTTTTGAGGAAAAAAATATCCTACAACCTACTGGTGATCAGGAGGAAGTGGTATGTGTGTGTGTGTGTGTGTGTGTGATTTTAGAAATATTTTAACGTGTGTGAAAATGAACTTTTTGTAGCTGAATATATAGGCCTGATTTCATGATGAAGGTGTGCATGGTGATTAGTTTTAGGTGTCCTCAATTGTATAGATGACACTTGAGGCTATATGTATGGCTTAGCAATTCCAAATCAGAAGAGAGTAGAAAAGAAGGTTGTGGACTAATATTTGCATGTAAGGGGGAAGAGCCTAAGTAGAATCAACATGGTGAGCTAAAAATTTTCGTACAAGGAGAACCAGTTAGGAGTGAATTCACAGTAAGACAGAGAGAAGAGTTGCAAGGCAGGAGAGAGTGATCAATACTCGTCAAAGATGCAGCAGAGAGGTTAAGTAAAGCAGAAGCTGGAGGAATAGGAAACCATAAGATAATTTGTCATCTTATGCTAACTGGACTGGAATGCTGGTAGTTGAAACCAGGCTCATTCCAGTGAGTAAAGCAATGTGAAGAAGGTGGAATCAATGAGTATACATGTCTGTCCAAGAAGTTTGATGCAAGGGAAGGATATGAGACAGTAATTAGACCCATTACAGATTAGTATATACCTGTGTTGTCCAGTACAGTCTCACTAACTACATGTGGCTATTGAGCACCTGAAATGTGGCTAGTCTGAATTGATACGAGCTATGAGTGTAAAATCCACACTGAATTTCAAAGCATTGGTATGATAAAAAATGTAATATATCTCATTGGAATTTTTATATTGATTACATGTTGAAATGAGAATTTTGATATATCAGATAAAATATATATTATTAATATTAATATCACCTGTATCTTTTTACTTTTTATAATATGATGACTAAGATTTTTTAAATTATGCATGTGCCTTACATTTGTGGCTCATGTTATACTTCCCTGGATATTCAATGCTGGTCTATATTCTGATTCCAATTTGCCACCTTAAATTTTGACAATCATGTATCAGAGAAAATCAGAAGCCATTCTAAAAACTATAATTTTTTCCTACATTTACTTAGAAGTGTAATTTGTTATTATAGAAAGAACATGAGCCCCTGGATCCAGCTCTGCTACTAACTAGCTATATAGCCCCAGGCAAGTTATTTAACTTCCGTGAGCTTTGATTTCCTCATCCATAAAATGAGAATCATAATACACACCACACAGGGTAATTGTTAGGATTAAATGTAAATGTAAAGGGCTTTGCAGAGTCCATGCCACACAATTTGCACTTAATAAATGTTGCCTTCTTTCCTTTCTGTGTGACCTACAACTCCATTAAAAGGGACAAAATTGATCTGATATACTGTAAGACTCAAAATCAGGGGAGGATGGGGGCAGGATTAGAATAAGCATAAAGGTTATTGACACTTTGAAAAAGAAAAACAAAATCTTCCAAGATTAAAAAACAACCGGCAATTAACCTTAGCTTCTTTGGAAGGCTAAAACAATAAAATTTCTTCAAATACAGAAATACATGTGTATGTATTTATACGTGTGTGTGTGCGTGTGTGTGTGTGGATGGGGTGTATATTTCTCAGTGGGCTGCATGAAACAATGTATATGCAATTGTTTTATAAAGTAGAATGCACTGCACATACTCAAATATGAATAGTATCATTTTTATTACTGTTCTATAAAGTTACATCCACTAGAAAGTGATAAGTGGAGGAAAAAATGAGTGACCCAGGGGAGGAAAAATTAAAGACTGAGATGATGATGAAAGGAGAAAAAAGAGATAAAGAGAGGGTAGGAAGAATTTGCCAAAAATCAAAATAGGAAACACAGTTCTAGCTAGCATACACTGTCCACAGTTTCTCAGCCTTGACATGCCTTCAAAGAATGGCACAAAATAGCTCCCTCAACACTACTCAAGAGCAATTAATAAGTGTAACAAAATCCCTAGCCTCAGGAAGCTTATATTTTGAAGGAGACAGAGAAGTGGCAGACAATAAACAAATCAGTAGAACATGTTATTAGTTATTAATTCGAAGCCAGAAAGGAAAATCAGAGAGGGAGGCTAGAATGTGTTGGTGGAGGAAAGTTATAATATTAGGATAAAAAAGCAAGGCTGGCTGAAAGGGTGGCATTTGAGTAAAGATGGAAAACAAGTGAGCAAGTCAGAGGGGATTCTAGGGGAAGCCATTTCAGATACTAGCAGCAGCAAAGAATATCATGAAACCCAGTGTGGCTGGAGCCTAGTGAGAGGACTAGTAGGAAGGCCTGAAGTAACGAAGAAAGTGTGGGTGAGGAGATTATCTAGATCCTGAAAAAACCTAACTTGACCTGTTGCATCCTGACTTCACATCTAGTCATGTGTCTCAACTTGCGTTGACTGATATGCCTTGACTTGACCTAGCTTGATATGAATTTACTTGATTTAATTTTGCTATTGAAGGTCTTTTAAGGGTTTGGCTTTTACTTGGAGTGAGATGGGGATTTTTAGTGTCTTGAACAGAAGAGTGATATGATCTTAACTTCTGTGAAATAGAATCACTTTGGCTGCCTTTCTGAGAGGAAGATCTGAAAGGCTCGGACTGACATGTTAGCAATAGAAGTGGTAAAACTGGATACATTTTTAGATTCACGGATGGATCAGATATGGGATGTGACAAAAAAAGAGAAAGCAAGGATGACTTCAAGATTTTGGCCTGAGCAATTTGAAACTTATAAAGTTGCCATTTCTGAGGTAGGAGAGGTTATAGAATAAGAGATTAGGAGAGAGGAGTACAAATGACCAGGATTTTGTTTCTGGAAATGCTAAATTTGAGATGTTTATTAAACATTCAAGAAGACCTATAGGAAATCTGACATGGGAGTTCATGGGAGATGATCTGGGCTGGAGATAGATATTTGGGAGTCATCTGTATATAGATGGTATGGAAAGTTATGGATGGGATAAAATTCCCAACAGAGCAGTGAATGGAGATAAGCATAGATGAAGATGGGAAGGGGGAGGAAGGAATGGAATGATGAGGACAGGAGCCTGAGAAAGAATGACTATCCTGATGTACTGGAAGCCAAGTGATGAGAGCATTGAGGCTAGAAGCATGGCCTAGGTAAAATGTTGGTATCAGGCCATGGAGATGACGACTGGGGTTTGACCATTAGTTTTAGCAATGTAAGGATCACTAGAGATTCTTTCATGATCAGTTTTGATGGAGAGGGAAAATCCTGATTGGAGAGAGGTCAAGAAAATATGGAAGTAGAGAAATCAGAAACAGTGATCAGAAAAGATGGGGGACACTGATAGTTTTATTGTAAAAAGAGGAATAAAATCAGAACAGTAGTTAAAGGGGGAAGTGGAATAGAGAGTTGTGGATTTTTTTTTAATGAAATAAGAGATGACTTCATGCTCTTGATAATGATCAGAGAACAAAAAGGTGAACATAGATGGTGCAGTAGAGAGGCAAGAATTTCTGGAATCTTTAGTAGGTATGAGAGGGAGGATCTACTGGTCAAGTAGAGTGATTGATTTTAGCGAGGGGTGCCCATAATAACACATTTTATTATATGGTCACAGATGCAATTGAATGGAAAAATGTTCTGTGGGAACTTTTAGAAATTCTTTTCTGGTTGCTTCTCTTTTCCCAGTGAAATAAAAAACAAGATCATCAGTTTTATTTACTAATGACCTCCTTCCTATCTGTCCTCTGTTCACCGACTCCTTGAATCCTTAATAATTAGTTCTTTACTCTTACTAGACTCAAAGTATGATTCCCAAATAAAATGCATCAGAATTTCCTGGATTATTTATTAAAATGTAGATTCCTGGGTTCTACTTGAGACCTAATAAAATATCCCTGGGAAGTAGAGCCAGGAATTTGAAATTTTAGCAAGTTTTCCTGGTGATTCTGATGCACAGTAAATTTTGAACAGCACTACCTTTTACCTCTTTTGGTTGCTTCAGTAATAAATCTTACTCTATTTCATGCCCTTGTAAATTGTTGTAACTTTAGAAGTATGCTTTCATCTGTATTTAGTAGAGAATTTTACACACATTGAATACATTTGAATATCTAACACTGAAGGAGATAATTTTTCTAACCATAGTCTTTCCTGGTCACATTCAGAGACTGAAGAAATATTGTTCCCACATGTTATGCACACAAATATACTAAAGGGATTTTTTTTCCAGATTCTGGATAAATATCATAAACAATAAAGAACCTGATAAATTTTATGTCACAATTAAATCATGTCATCAGCAGATTATACACTGTCTCTATGACTAAACTAGTTTAGAACACTGAATAAAAAAATTAAAAAGGCTAAATCTCATGCTACTTTGTGTGCTGAGTCTTTAACAAATGTTTAATAAAGAATTAAACAACTGTACCTATTTTAATTGAACTCTATGTACAATACATATATTAAAAATATAACCATAGTGAATTTTTAAAAAATGCAGCCTGCCCTTCTGAAAGAAGGAAGGAAAGAAAGAAGGAAGGAAGGAAAAGAAAGAAAGAAAGAAAGAAAGAAAGAAAGAAAGAAAGAAAGAAAGGGAGAAGGGAAGGAAGGAAGGAAGAAAGAACGGACCATTTCCAAACTAGTTCCTTTTTCCAACACAAATCTTAAAAGATTCCTCTATATGTATTGCCTTTTATTATTCTTCTATCCTGCATGTTATAATCTTTGAATAATCAGAGTTTACATCACACATATTGAGATTGTTAGGTAAAAGTAAAAATCCATGAGAATTAAATCAAGCAAGACAGGCCATAGAAAAATACAAAATAGAGGTGGTTATCACAAGAAAATTGCATGACAAATAATAAGATATATATGTGAGGTCATGACCTTGAGTATATTTAAGGGTGGAAGAATGTAGAGGAGGGAACAAGGAGGGTAGGTCAGAGTTAAGTAATTTTAACTGAGGCTTTGTTTTCTTTGCCAGTGAATATTTTATTTTTTAATCAGGTTAAAGTTAAAAGAAATGTGCTCAACTCTGTATTATTTCTGAAGTTATTAGTATTCTGGGCAATTCTCTTAGATAATTGTACCAAATTTTATTCTTAGAGTGCTGTTGCTTACTATTTTCTGATTTTAGTGTAACCCTTATTTTCTTAAGAAAAGAAATTATTATTAGTTTACAGCTGGCTTGCTTAGCCTCTGAGAGTAATGCTACATAAACCTAGTAAATGCCCAACAGAAATGAGATCAGGTAGAAAAAAATCAAATTGATCTTATTTACTTAATAATCCCTTTTAGTCATGTTCTTTGTGTTATGACTTCTAAAATATGTTTCCAAATTACTTTAAGCAATTAGTGGTGTTACTCTTCAGCTGTCTCAGTAGATGTGTTTCTGGTCTTTTATTTGTTTGTGGACAAGAATACCTTTCTGCCGGTGGAAGTGGGATTTGAGATTACAGCACCAGCAGGCAATTTCTTGGACAAATTGCCATTTGGGCCACTAATGTGGAGGAAGGGAAGAGTGTTTATTGCCCTGTTGAACTAGCTCATGCTTCTATAGCCAAAGATTTTGCCAGAGGTCACTGTGCTGGGAAACAGTCCAAAAGAAGCTATACTCCTTCTGTTTTGAATGACTTGTCTCTAGACTGAGAACACATGTTGGTGTACACAGAGAGAAAGAGCTAAAACTATTTTGTAAGAGCAATGGGAAAATTTGGGTTGGCAACTTCAACATTTCTGTGATAACGTATACATGAAATATAACATTTTGTCTATTTTCTTTTAAAGTGATTTCAATATCATTTTGTAATACTAAACATTATTTTCCACACATAAATATAGTAATATACTTATATTTCACATGCCATTCTGAAGTGAATCAGTTTTCTTTTAAAAATTTTACCCATAACCAGTTTCCCACTCCCAACTGCACAAAGATAGCATGCATAATTTTTTTAAAAAAACATTTAACCATGCTTTTCTGTAGAAACATGAGATTAAACTCAAAAATTTCTGTGGGGGTTGATGAAGCAAAGATGGAACCAGTATCATAGCCACATTTGTTTTCATGTTTTAGAGTAAGGCAGCTTCTAATACTCAACCTGAAATGAAAATATTCAAGTCATTTCAAGAAAATGAAGTATTTATCCAGATATTGGATGTACCAATGGTTTTATCCTTTAAAAGAATCCCATCAGGAAGTTTCTATGGCTGAGGTCAGAGAGGTTACTGCCTGTGTTCTCCTCGAGGATTTTGATGGTGTCCTGTCTCACATTCAGGTCTTTCATCCATTTAGAGTCTATTTTTGTGTTTGGTGTAAGAAAGTGGTCCAGTTTCATTCTCTTGCATGTTGCTGTCCAATTTTCCCAGCACCATTTGCTGAAGAGACTTTTTTCCACTGGATATTCTTTCCTGCTTTGTTGAACATTAATTGACCATATAGTTGTGGGTTCATTTCTGGGTTTTGTATTCTTTTCCATTGATCTATGATCTATGTTTTTGTGCCAGTATCATACTATCTTGATCAATACAGCTTTGTAATATAATTTAAAGACCAGAATTAGACTTTGACCTTCATGTAATATATTTGTTATGAATTTTTCTACTCCAGGCTATATTCTTTTCACTAGGTAGCTATATCTAGTTAAGAATCTAGGATTCTAACAGTTGTCGTAAACCCTCATCCAAAGCTCCTAATCCCAGGGTTCATATCATATGCTTGTTATTTCTTTTGCTGATAATGAATGTAAAGAACTCCAATTATATCTACCATTTCCTTAAATGAAGGTGACTGTAGAGGAAAATGTTTTTCCCACAGATGAAGCATGTAGAGATGGAGGAAAACTGGAGTTGCCTGAATAGTAATTTCTCCATGGTCTGACACAATGTGCGTTTCCAGAGAAAGCTTCTGGTTAAGCCTATCACCAAATCCAGATCCCAGCTCTAGTCTACAAATAACTACATTCCTCAGTATAGATAACTCTGGAAATAACTTCTAGGCCCAGTTAGCAATTCAGGACTTCAGTTATCCTATGACTCTTCTTTAGAATGGATCTTAAAACTGTCCAGCTGGGCCCACAAGTTATAACTATGATTTTACACTGTTATTTTGAGGACAATGTCTTATAAAACATTTGTTCAAAAATTGCCTTGAGGAAAGCAGCCCATGGTACCACACTGCTCACTAACTCCAAAGTAAGTTTCCATTTTGTTCCAAGGCAGATTGTAAATTCCTTAACACTCCTGCTGCTCATGTAAATCCTTATTTTTTGTGAGGTACCAATTCAAGGAGTTTTCAAGATAAATCCATTCTGGCAGCCTCAAAATTCAAGCATAGAGCAGTAAATTCAAAATTTCTCTTCATAAATCAAAGGAACATGTTCAAAGACTTACATGTAGATTCAATTTTTTGTAACAACTTTGGAAACTTCATAGCATCTCAGGGAAGGTATGCAAACTAAATGCTTAGATTGTCCCTGAAGTGACATGGCTCATTGTTTATGTTCACACTTAATATTGAAAGTTTCTAATCCAGACCACTATAGAAGATTTATGTGAAAAAGGGAAAAAAAATGTTGAACCAACAGGACAGTTCAACAGGGAAAGATTCAAGTTGAACGCATTTAAGACCAAGTACCCATTTATGCACATGTTACGAAAGGAAATTTTAAAGTAAAAATATAGGTTTATGTTTTCATATCAAATGAAAAAAATTAACATGATACTATAGGAATATTTAATAGTTAATTTCCAAAGTCTTTCACATGACTTGCCAAAGGAATGTTGGAGCCCTTTGAAAAAAATTATTTTAAGGTAAAAACAAAGATATAAAATGGTTAAAAATCAGAATGAGATGATAAAGAGTTACCTGGTTAAATTAGTTCTAAGATCACTATAGTAGTTCATATCAGGGAGATCAATAAGAATAAAATTTGTGGAGGAACTGGGTATGCATACATCAACATTCTCTCACTGGATTCTTCATTAGTCAAATTCCAATTTAGGCGTTACAGCCATTGTTACTTACCCCATTTTAAAGAGAATGAAGTTAGAAAACTGGACAGACTCCAGAGAAGACTGTGTTCTTTACATCTTTATTTAGAAAAATAAGAGATTTTATTGAAGTGACTCAGCTCATACTCTGAACACAATATGTATATGATTTACTGTAAATACTTAAATACAGTTATTTTGAAGAATCTACTCTACATGCTGGCATCAGTCATCAAATTCTTTTCTCCCAGCCCCTTTATCAAGAAGGCAATATTCATACCCAATTTTGTTGATCATATATCTGATATATATATATACACACACCATATGTTTCAGAGATATTTTTCAGAGATATTTTTGAATTCATCAAACTCTTACCCAATGAGCCAAGAAAATGGTAATGCAGGATAATGTGGTTTTGCTTGTTTAATACCCCACGTCCACGTTTTCTCTACTGGCTTTTCCTCATCTATGTATTTTCCTTCAGTGATCTGCATTATCTACTCCACAGTGATTGACAAAGTATTTTGAAATACAGTTGAGGATCACTTCTGGTTAGGGGCTGATTATGCAGTGGACTTTTCCATTACCTAGACACATGAGCACCTTGACTTCCCTGGTCAACCTATTAAACATTCCATGACAACATGACTCAGGTGTACAAAAGGAGTGTGGCTATTTAATGAATTTCTTCTCAATATCAGATGGGCTCTAGGGTTTGCACATTGTGTAAGGGCTCATATTGGCTCCTTTTGGTGTTTTCTGTCACTATGAGATAGCCATAGGACTTGGGAAGCTGAGAAGCGGATCAGCACTGGTGATTTTCCAGGACACCTTCCTGGCTTGACACGTAGCATTCAGTAGCAGTATCTGGGCCATGTTAAATCCAGGGATTTCTTTTTTAGGCTTAGAAAACCAGAAAGGAAGAGCTGGGATCAGATTGAATCACAGAAGTTTTCAGCTATCTACACCATCATTGTCCAGGGTTTAGAACACTAGAATGAAGCATAAAGAGTAAAATGCTGTTTATTGATGGGCCTTTCCCAAGAATAACAGATAACTTATCTTCCCTAGCAGTTTTAATACAGCAGATTTCAGTCTTCCCTCTCCCCTCACCAGAGTAACTGAATAAGACTATATCATAAGTAACAATGTTCACAAATTCACTGTTCACCATACTCTCCCCCATCCTTTCCAGCTCCAAATTTGTGTATGGTTTGGTGATTTGGTTGTTTAATACCTTGAGTAATTTAAAATAAAACCCTATAAATGACAACTATACCCTCTACGAGATCTCGCTCTATCTCTTCTCACTCCCCCCCCCACACACAAGATAAAAATCAGTGCTTTAGACATATACCAGACAGTCAATTATTGTTAAAGATTTCATTATCCTCTATAATTTCATCATTTTACCTTGGGTGAAAACTGATGCTGACAATAGAGAGCATGAATGAAGATTCTATGCCTCTCCCAGCCCCTTTATCAAGAAGGCAATATTCATACCCAATTTTATTGATCATATATCTGATATATATATATACACACACCATATGTTTCAGAGATATTTTTCAGGAGGGGCAAGACAACCTGACCTTAACGTCATTCCTAATTATATTAGTCTATAAGCAGTATGAGATCTTATCTCTGGGCTATCGATTCATGATGTGACATGTTAGCCAGTGGAGTTACTTAGATTAACTAGTTTTAGGATAGTTAAGTGATATTGGAAATATCAACAGAGTTCAATTATGGAATTTCCCTCATCTGAATCATCTGATCACAAAATCAACAAACCAATCACATGAATCACGCTTTAAATTCTTCTGAGCATCATTGCTAATTTCAGCTTTTTTTTTTTTTTTTTTTTTTTTTTTAGAGAGGGAGGAAGAAAGAGTTGGTGGAGGGAGGCGCAGAGGGAGAGAGAGAATCTCAAGCAGGCTCCAAATCCAGCACGGAGCCTGAAGCAGGCTCCATCTCACAATTCTGAGATCGTCTGACCTGAGCCGAAATCAAGAGTCGGATGCTTAACTAACTGAGCCAGCCAGGTGCCCCTATTTCAGCTTTAAGACATACATTCTTATTTACCAAAATTCACCATTAAAAGTAGGTTTTATAGGCATTTGTTTATTTTATTTTATTATTTTATTATTTTTATTTATTTTTTTTAAGAAAAGGATGATTTTATTTTTTAATTATAACACCACCTGACCTGTATATGGGTGAGGCCCCCCAACTTCGGGAGAAGAACAAATGCGAACAGCTTTGTTTCTTCTGTGTTCTTCCTGAACTTTTGCCAAGAAAGTGGGGAATACCCCTTCTGCTCCCAAAGAAAATCCACTCGACCATACTTTGAAAAGATGAAGCAAAGGGCCAAAAAGCAATCAGAGAAAAAGCCTCTTACGCCTTTGCTTTTTGAAGGAGAGACAGGAGACAGAGATAAAAGAATGTTAGTCCACACTTCAAATCTCCCTCCAACCTTTCTGGCAGCACGCCTGCCACCTCTGTCTCCTCCTCCCTCTTGTTCTGTTTCTGTGCCACCATGGGCTCCGCTCACATAACCAGCTTCTACACCATCCTTGGTGCCCTCAGGGGCCATGCCTGCTCCTTCTGCCTTCACTATCGAGGAGCCAGGAACAAAAAGTTCCTTGCCGCCTTATGAGGTTCTGACTGAAACACCTCCAAATCAGCATGAAGGGGCCCAGGGGCTCCCCTGGACTTAAACTGCCCACTTCAATTTCCCCACAGGTACCCCAAGTAAAATTGACAGTGGGGAAGAATTTGATGGACTTTTAGTGGACACGAGTGCAACATACAGTATTAATGCTACTTTGTTCGTGTAAATAGATATGTTTTCAGAGTTACCAACAGTAGGTATAAAACTTTTCCTGATTTGTTAATTTTAGCCATTCTGACTGCTCTGAGGTGATATCTCATTGAGGTCTTGATTTGTATCTCCTTGATGCTGAGTGATGTTGAGCACTTTTTCATGTGTCTGTTGGCCATTTGGATGTCTTCTTTGCAGAAATGTCTGTTCCTGTCTTCTGCCTATTTCTTTCTTTTTTTTTTTTAATTTTTTTATTCTTATGTTAATCCCCATACATTACATCATTAGTTTTAGATGTAGTGTTCCATGATTCATCGTTTGTGCATAACACCCAGTGCTCCATGCAGAATGTGCCCTCCTCAATACCCATCCCCAGGCTAAGCCATCCTCCCACCCCCCTCCCCTCTAGAACCCTCAGTTTGTTTTTCAGAGTCCATCGTCTCTCATGGTTCGTCCACCCCTCCTTATTTTATTTTTTATTGAAGTATAGGTGACACACAATGTCACATTAGTTTCAGGTGTACAACGTAGTGATTCAACAAGACTATAGGTTATGCTATGCTTACCACAAATATAGCTACCATCTGTCACCATGCGATGCTACTGCAATACCATGAACTATATTCCTATACTTTATATAGGTATATGGTTTTTATTTATTTATTTATTTATTTATTTATTTATTTATTTATTTATTTATTTTTAAGATTTTATTTATTTATTTGAGAGAGAGAGAATGAGAGAGAGAGAGAGTACATGAGAGGGGGGAGGGTCAGAGGGAGAAGCAGACTCCATGCCGAGCAGGGAGCCTGATGCGGGACTCGATCCCGGGACTCCAGGATCATGACCTGAGCCGAAGGCAGTCGCCCAACCAACTGAGCCACCCAGGTGCCCTATATAGGTATATGTTTTGAAACAATCTTAGAATTAATGAAAACACTTTGGCAGAGACTATCATTTTCTATAAATCCTCTAACAAACTAAATTATAAGTAAATGGGCTCACTTTTTAATCTGTTACATTTATTACCAAAAGTACTAAGGCATTTAAAAATAATGTTTTAATATTATCAAAAGTATATTTTCTAAAGAAAATGTAATTAAAGTATACAAAGTATTTGGTATTTAGGACTGCAGAATTTGAATTATTAAAATAACAATTAAGGAGATAATCATAAATGACTATCATGAATTTTATTTTCCATGGGACTCTTTCAAACATTCCTAAGTTTGGGGTTTAATGGACTCAAGAAATATTAGAAATATGTATCTATAAGTTCATTAATATTTAAAGTACTATTTAAATATTTATCATGTATTATTTAAATAATAATATTTATTACACATGTTTATGATATCCAGTATCTTTAACAAATATAGACTATAACAAGGTAAATCTATTTTGCTAAGAAAATTAATGTATCATACTTGAGCTGCAATGCAATGTTTGATGTTAGGGTATTCAAAAGTAGGGTGACTGTGTTTTTATCATATTTTCGTGCTGCTTCCATAGTCAAGCACTACTACTCTGAAAGAATCTCTGTTCTTTACTGGTGACTGGAGTTCTCTTTCCAAAAACCCTTCTGATTGCTTTGGTTCTTGGATTACTAATCTATCATAGTTTCCCAATGCTTACAAGATAAATTCTGCATTCTTCAGCATCTCCTATAAAAAGCTCAGCTGAGAGACAATGTTTAGGGAATATTATTGAAGGCACATATCATCTATCAACTTTTAATGTATTTTAAACTCTTCCCTTGGCTCCAGTGAGATTCCTGGAAGGGACCTGAGCCAGCTTATCCCCTCCTGGAATCTCTAGGGGATTTTACTATGAGTTAAGCCCTCAGGTTGTACAGAAAGGAGTAATAGGGAAAGAGAGATCAAACCTTTTGCTATGTTACCTGCAAAGTGCTGCTGAAGATATTCATGATATTACTCAATTTCCCCTATATAAAATGTCATATGAAAATTCTCCTTTTTATTTTATGCAGAAGATACTCTGTGGCCCTAAGAAAATGGTATAAATTTCCTCCCATTTTCTTACCTGTTTTCTTTTGTGTCGTGACTCCAGAAAGGTTAAAATTAAGATCAATCACTGCAAACAAACATGCTGGTTCATAAGATTATCATGTTTTACTGTCCTTGTGATCTTGCTCCCCCTCTCCCCGCCTTTTTACCAATCTTTTTTTTTAACCTAAACAGTCAACTATCTTAGATTGGTTATAAGCTAATTAAACATTTCAAGAGAGGGATGGTTTGGACAGAAAATACCTCTCTTTATGCGGCTTATAGGCTCTGCAAAACCTGTTCTCAACTTAACTTCCAGGGCTGTCTCCTGACAAGAGCAACTCAGAACGACTCAAGGTTTTTGCCCCACAACAGGTGCTTCCCTGCGTATCACCCCCCAGTCACAACATCCTCTTTTTCCTAAATGCCATTCCTTCTCATTTCCATTTTTCTGCCTGGGAAATTTCTAGTCGCTCTTAAAAACTCCTCTTACGTGAGGTCTCCTACCATAATCTAAAAGAATGCATCCTTCCTGCCAAGATCCCATTATATTTTCAGCATATAATTTTTTTTTTTTTTAGAGATGGAGAGAGAGGGAGAGAGAAACTACAAGTGGGGGGGGGGCAGAGGGAGAGGGAGAGAATTCTAATCAGGCTCCACACCCAACGTGGAGCCTGACATAGGGCTTGATTTTACAATTCTGAGATCATGACCTGAGCTGAAATCAAGAGTCCGAGTCAGATGTTTAACCAACTGAGCCACCTAGGCGCCCCTATTTTTTTTTTAAAGATTGCTATCTTCTCCCTGTTTCTTCACATGGTCTTCCTCTGTGTGTGTCTGTACCCAAATTTCCTCTTCTTACAAGGACATTAGTTATACTGGATTAGAGTACCCTCCCCATGACCTCGTTTTAACTTAATCACCTCTTGAAAGATCCTATCTCTAAATACAGTCACATTTTGAGGTACCGGGGATTAGGATTTTGACATATGAATTTTTAGGGGACACAATTCAGCCCACAAAGGAGACCGTTTAATTTATTGTTCTAACCCAAACCCTAACTCCATGCCTGACATATAGTAGAAATAGTAAATATTTGTCAATTAATGTTATCTTAATATAAGTACAATTCTTACTGGTATATGTATTTAAAAATACTTTTTCAATAACTTATAAATAGCAATTTTTTTTATATACCACAAAACAGCCATAACATATTGTTTTTCTACTAGTCTCTTCCTTACAGAGTTTAGTTTCCCAGTAAGGAACTTTCATAGCAATTTTGTTATACTGCCACCAAGCGACGCTTAAATGAAACTGTTTCCACATGTTCCGCAGAGTTTAAGGTTTTGCTGAGGTTGAAGATGGGACTCTCAAAAACTCTCAAAGACTCATAGTTTGGGCATTTTTACATTTTAAAATCAATTGTCCTTATTAAAACAAAAGTTTAATCAATGTTTGAGGAAACATTGGCAGGTTATTATATAGAGAAAATTTTTAAAAATAAGATTGTATTCATAGTTCTTTGATAAAATGCCCACATGCTAGATATCAAAAACAAACCGTAGCATCTGCTTAAATTTAATTTTGACCATCAGCCTCTCTTGAGTTCATTCAGGGAGCTATCCCCTGGTTTGTGTAGGTTTTATTACTTAATCAGCTCACACAGAGAGAAAAAGATACTGGCAGCTTTTTCTAGTAGGGAGAAATGGTTGATGTTCCTCCTTAAATTTGCAGTTGGAACCTAGCAGGAATTTCAGTTGCTGAAATAAACTGGCCCACCCCCACCTGAGGAAATTTAAGGGAAAGCTGTGCACTGAGAACCTCTAGATTGTTGTCTCCACTTATTCACCCACCCATCCATTTGTGCCTTCAGTGAAGAAATAGCACCCCTCAAAGACTCCTTCACTCTGTAAAAGACACTCTACCCACCCCAATTACTCTCTTTCTGTAATATCACAAAATGTATCACTCTGGATTTATCTTGTTCAATTAATTTTTATTAACAATATTAACAATATGAGATTTTCCTATTAGAAAATAAGCTCAGTAGCCCTTTGATTCATGATTATATTCCTGTTACCTAGAAGAGAACTAGGTAAACTGTAGGTTATTAATAAATATTAATAAATGAATGAATATAATTTCATTTTTTTAAGATTTATTTATTTATTTGACAGAGAAGAGACACAGAGAGAGAGGGAACACAAGCAGGGGGAGTGGGAGAGAGAGAAGCAGGCTCCTCGCTGAGCAGGGAGCCCGATGCAGGGCTCGATCCCAGGACCCTGGGATCATGACCTGAGCCAAAGGCAGACGCTTAATGACTGAGCCACCCAGGCGCCCCTACCATTTCATTTTTTAGAATGAATTTAACTGAGGCTTTTACTCAACTGCCTTCCGCAACATAGTTCTTACAGGGGCAGGGGCTATAGTGACCATGTGAATCCTTCTAGCCTCTGTTACTAGGAAGAGAATGCAAAGGGAGAGCTTAATCTATTTTATTTCACATAAAGCATGCCATCCCCATCTGTCTTGCTTGTCCTCTTCCTGACATCTCTGTTATTTTAATATCACATTTCATCAATTTAAAAATCAGATTTTTCACATTTTAACATATCTGAAATTGGGATGCATCTTTCAGTTGATGGAAAATTGCAACCACTGTTGGGCAAGTGGTGGTTGTGATGTTCATATCATCACCAGCACATATGCAAACTTGGTTGTTAGTCCTGGTGGTATGACTGGATGACTCCATTCTCTTGAAGTTTCAATCAAAACACTAAGGACTATTTAAGGAGGGGATGTAAGTTCTGATGTTGTAGTCTGAAAACTTCCCACTGAACCTTCTGATGTGGTCAAAAACCCCCAGCAGCAAAATTTTAGAATGGGTGGCATTGGCTTGGAAGAAAATCACAGGGAGAAGAGTGGAACACTTTTTTTGGAAGTACCACGTTGTCAATGCTCTTGTGGTACAAAGGACAATATTGTACTGGAAAACATGCATGTCAACAACTCTGAGTTTAAATGCAGTTAGGAAAGTTTGACTCTGAAATGAATATTTTAGGAATAGTTTAATTTCTCTTATGTTTTTCCATTTTCACTAGAATGTTATGTGATAAATCTACATCAAGATGAGTCTAGAATGATGCTATGGATAAGTATAATATTTAAATTCAAATTAGTAAGAAATAATTTGTTATAGTTGGCAGTGTGTTTTCTTCTCGATCACACTTAAAATTATGATTATTTCTAATAATGGGTGACATACTAGTATCAGTGAAATGTGATATTGAGTGTCTACCAAGTATCAAACCCTGGTACTAGGCATTGGAGATCCCAGAGTGACAAAAGGAATACAGTCCCTGTCCTCATAAAGCAAGCCTCGCCTCACTAGCCACAATACCTCCCCCACTTATCATACCCAGAGGTAAATGAAGTGCTGATATAAGCCATTACTCAAATCTGTCAAGACATATTACATAATTTTGTTAAAAATAAGATATCTATTAATCATTTTCCATTGGCTCTACCTTGCCTGAAGGAGTTTTTAAAGAGAAAATTGAAAAACGATGGTATGTTTAGCAAACATAATAGGCTATGAATATTGTAAATAGTCATAATAAGTCACTCAGAGTTGTATTATTTATTATTTCTTCCTTTGGATTTATTGCGTGTGATGGCAGTGATTGTTTTATCTTTAAATAACTTCTTGTCTTGATTTCATACTTAAGTGCAATAATGTATCCTGTAATCTTTGTCTTTTCCTTCCTTATCTGAACTCTCTTCTTAAAATATATAGCAGTTCTTTGGCATCAGGATATAAGAAATTAGCTCTCAAGTTTCTAACTAATGGATTTCCAATTAAGCTTGTCACCTTTTCTTCTGTTTTTAAAGTTTTAAATTTTAAAAATTTCTGAGAAAGTTGGAATTGCTGTTAGATTTTATGGCAAATAAACCTCCATCAAAAAGAGATGTTTTCACTTTCTAGAGAAGTTTGTGACTTTCACCCACTAAAAATATCTAGCAAATCTGAATTTCTGAGTATATTAAAATATAGAACAATTAAATTATATGATGGCTTTATCAAGTCTGTTATAATCTACTATGTTCAGAAAGAATAATGAATAAACTCAACAAAGTGTCCAAAGCTGTCTACTAAGTGACCTCACCATACATTTGTTATTTTCTATGCATAGAACTCTTTGAAGGCAGTGGTCTTCATATGCATAGCACCCAACATAATGCTTAGAATGTAAAAGACCTTTGAACAAGTGCTTATTCATCACTAAGAGGCCTTAAAGGGCTCATGAGTATGGGCTTTGGAGCCAGAATGCATAGATTTGAATATTGTCTCTGTCACTTGACCAATGGCCTTGCCTAAGTTACTTAACCTCCTAACCCAGATCCTTCATCAGTCAATGGGGATGAATGATTATATTAACTCATAATGTTGTTATTGAAGATTGAACTAGTAGTGCATGGCTTTACATGCATTTAGCTACAAAGCCTAACACATAAGTGTTGGATAAATGTCATCTACTATTGTTATTATACTTGTTACTATTAATATTTTTGAGAAACTATATAGAAGGTACAGGAATTCATGCAACAACATTTAGCATGCTTCATGAATGAAAACTATGTGTCAAACATTGGTCAGGATGCTGGAGTTTATTAAAAAAAAAAAAAAGATGCTAAAGTTTATGTTCCAGGTAAGAAGTTAGACAATAAAGAAGTAAACAATAAATGGAATGTTTTCATATACTTGCAAGTACTTCAAAGAAGATGAAATAGAGTAATCTGACAGAGTACACCTAAGGGATGGAGAGGGTAGGGTTTTTTGTAACATACTAGATTTCAGACTTAACAAAGGCCTTTTGAGAAGGTGACTTGTAATTAATACTTAAATGATAAAAAGAAGTCAGGCTTGCAAAGATTTCAGGAAAGAGGATTTCAGACAGAGGGAATAAAAAGAGTGAAGGATCTGATATAGGACAGGCAGAGCCTGTTCAGGACCAGAAAGAAAAACAATGAAGCAGTAAAGAAGTTGAAGAGCAATAAGATAAATTCAATGAGGAGAGTAGGTGTCCACCTACAGAAAATATTATTATAGTCCATAATAGGGAATTTGAATTTATCCAGAGTGCAGTAGGAAGTGTTTTAAGCAGCAAACTACACTGGAGGTTATAAAAAGCCCAACACAGCAGTGGCCGAAGAAACAAAAAGAAGCAGACAACTTAATATTGATGAGATAGTAATACTCCCCAAATTGATTCTCAGAGTCAGTGCAGTTTTTAGCAAAGTTCCCACTAGCTGTTTTGCAGAAATTTATAAAGTGATCTAGAATTCATTTGGGGATCAAATCCCTCCCTGCCTAGTGGACCCAGAATAGACAAAATAATCTCAAAAAGAACAAAGTTAGAGAATTCACATTTTCCAATTACTAAACTTACTATAAAGCTACAATAATCAAAACTGTTATACTAGCAAAAGAATACACTTATAGATCAATGCAATGTAACAGAATCAAGAAATAAACTCTTACATTTATGGTCAATTAATTTTTGACAAATGTGGCAAGACAATTCAAAGGAGAAAGAACCGTATTTTCAACAAATGTTTGTTGGATAACTGATTATTCACATGTAAAAGAATGAATTTGGACCTCTACCGCACACCATGTGGAAAAACTAAACGTGGATCATAGACTGAAATATAAGAGCTAAAACTATAAAACTCATAAAAAACAATAAATTTTGAGACTTTGTATTAGACTAACTTCTTAGACATGACAGTACATCACAAAAGGTAATATAGATAGAATCCATCAAAATTTTTAAAAATTTGCTTCAAAAGACACTATCAAGAAAGTGAAACATCACCCCACAGAATGGGTGAAATATTTGTAAATAATGTATCTGATAAGGGATTTGTGTCCAGAATATATAAAGAGCTCTTATTTTTAACAGTAAAAGATAAATAACCAAACTAAAAAATGGTTCCAAATAGACATTTTTCCAAAGATAACATACAAATTGGCAGCAAGAAACACCCATTAGTAATTATGAAAGGAAAATACAAATCAAGTGGTGCCTGGGTGGCTCAGTCAGTTAAGCATTGACTCTTGGTTTCAGCTCAGGTCATGATCTCAGGGTCCTGGAATCAAACCCTGTCAGGTTCCACACTCAGCAGGGAGTCTGCTTGAGGATTTCTCTTCCTCTTCCTCTGCCCCCCACCCCACTCACATGCTCTCTTTCTGTCTCTAAAATAAATAAGTAAATCTTAAAAAAGTATACATGAAAGATTTTTTTTTAAATGAGGTGTGCATTTAACTAAGTAGATGAGGACATCATTAATTAAGCTAGAAAAATGTAAGGCAAATAAAGTTTGGGGTAAACATGAGGAGTGGTACATTTTTACTACCAGTGGACATATAGGTGGATATATCCCATAGGTCTTGGAAAAATACCAATTTGTAGCAAAAAAGAGAAGACAGGGCTTAATAATTACAGCCTCATCTTTATAATCTGCCCATTCAAAAACAGAAAGAATATTTTTAAATGAATATATATATTTAAATGAATATATATATATTTGCAATTGCATTAACTGTATTAAGATAACAAAAATGGTTGAAGTTTGGTTTAAAAGGAAGGTGGTGAGTTTAGCTTTTGATATGTTGCTTTTGAGGTTTTTATGTGCTACTAGAGTATGAGTTGCTGAAGACAGGTACTATATGTATTTTGCTTACCATTGCAACCAATAATAGCAATAATGATAGTATTCTTAAAGCCACTAAAAAATTTGTTCAATTAACAAAACCATTTGCAAATATGCAGTCCGTAGTTAAAATATGATTCTAAAGCTATAGAATTGAGTTGGGGCTGGGGGTATAATGTTTCTACTATCATCCTAATTTTAAACCAAAAGTCTTGTGAGAGGATAGATCACTTAGGGAAAAAAAAAATAGGCAGAATTGGAATTCTCCCCAATATTTAAGCAATAGTTAAATGAAGGAGAAACTATACCCCAAATTGGATTTTCAAAATTATTTTCTCTTTTTAAGTTCTTGTTTTCTCAACTGTAAGACAGAAGCTACTTGGTGCAGGCAGAAATAAAAGAGTGAACTAAGGCTTGGGAAAATGTTTTAAGGTTTCCAAAAAATACACTGCAGAAATAGAAATTATATGTCATTCTCTAAGTGCTATGGGATAATCTAAATCAATTCCCAATGACATTATCTTCAAAACTAGATGGTCTCCCTGTCCTATTCCAGTGGACTGAGTTGAAGAAATTCATCCACATTCTTACTCTCTTTTTACCACTAAATCTTTGTATCTTTGCCTAATAAGATCAGGTGATCGATATGCAGAGAGAACTGTTACTTCTTATATTAGTGGTCATCAATAATAGTCCATCAAAGAAGATTGTATGGGTGTCTGATCTGTTACTTAATTGATTTCTCTATTTCAGTGATATGAAGTACATATTAAATTTCATGACCTTGTCCCAAAGGTGTTAGCAGATATTAAACACCCATTCCATTGAGACATGATTTTCTCATACAGCAAATTTCACACTTCTATAAGCTATGAAAGATGTTAACAATTGCTGCTCTCTCATGTAATTCTTAGCAGTGTTATTATTTCACATTTGGTAGTTATGAAAGAGAGGGACAGAGACAGAGAGAGAAAGATAGAGACAGAGAGGCTAGCTTACTGAGGAGCATATACTGAATCTAGGCAGAGCCATGCTTGGGAATAGGTAGGAGATGCCTAAATGCCTAAGAGGTCTGCATCAAATAGATGTGTAGCTCTCTGCTCTGCTGAGGAACAGAAGGCTGCATAAGCACATGGGCTTGGGACAGCTCAGAAACAGTATAGTAGGATATGAAAAGACACATGTGTGGTGTTTGATTTGCCAGGAGTCTGTATGTTTGATTCTAGTTTCAGTTGGTTCCAAAAGCTGTGGCTTTGCTGTTTGGTCAAGGTCTCTGTGCCAGAGAGAGAAGCTCAAGTCTAGCAGCTCATATGGTATCAGAACAGCAACAACTTAAAAAAAAAATGCCTATTAATTCTTTCAATATAATTTGCTATAGGCCTATTTTTGGTGCCTGGTAAAGCACGGAGCCATCATCTTTCCTCTGTGAGTCACAGCTGTACTGTAGCCATCATTTTAAAATAGGCAAAGTCCATTGTCTCCTTACTTTTTCTTTTTGAATCTCTTGACATACTGCTTTACTTGTTTGTGGAGCCCAAATTCCTTAATTTTCCTACAGTCTCCAGAATATCTGAATCATGACCTTGGTCCTGACATCAAACCTTATCAACAATACTTAACAGTTGGTAAAATAATAATTTATTTTACTATAAAATTCTAGGGAGCCTGGGTGGCTCAGGTGGTTAAGCATCTGCCTTCGGCTCAGGTCATGATCCCAGGGTCCTGGGATTGAGCCCCCGCAATCGGGCTCCCTGCTCAGTGGAGGGTCTGCTTCTCCCTTTGCCCCTCCCCCTGCTTGCGCTTGTCTTCCTCGTATGTGCGCGCACAAAAAAATAAATTAATTAAAAAATCTTTATCATAAAATTCTAGTTCTAGAATGTATCCTAGGAATATTGTAAGATATGTACAGAAATCCATATGTTAAAGGCAGAACAAAGTAAATGGCCTTAAAATTAAATGTATTAATTCAAACAAACCTGGGCTGCATTAAGTATAGTGGAATAGTAGTGTTAAAAAAAGTTATTTCTCCAAGTTAGTAATTCTATAATTTGCTCTATTCTTCTGCTCTCTGTTTCCACAAATAGCATGTGGCTACTGGAAAGAGATCTCAGTGAACATGAACATCTTAAGGAAGGTAGAAGCCCTGTAGAAGGAAACTTGCACATTAACAAAGAGCATCATTACTCTTCTAAACCAGTACTTTCCAAACTTTAAAGTGCTTAAGAATTACATGGATATTTTGTTAAAAATACAGATTCTGATTCAGCAAGTCTGAAATAGAATCTGAAATTCTGTATTTGTAATAAACTCCCAGGTGAGACCAATGCAGCATTGCTTGTTCAAGAACCACACTTTGAGAGCAAGGTTCTAAAAAACACATATAAGAAAATGCTACGTCCATCATTCCTTGCTGTCAGCCATGATAGGAGAATTGCCAATTTCAAGGAAACTGTTAATCAGTCTCTCATTGATAATCTCAAGGAAGAATCAGTGACATGCAGGGTTGGTTTGGTTTGAAGGTTTCATATGTGAAGCTGATGGAGGGGGTAGGGACTTTGGGACAGGGATCCCTAGACCCAGACTGGTCTGCATCACATCCGAAGAATAACTGAAGTCCCAGTGATACAGCATGTAGCCCAAAAACTTTTTGTAGCCCTAAGAAAAGAATCGGCATAATTCCGTTTCAGCCTTGTAAATGAAGTGAATATTCAGTTAAAGACAACAGCAATGTTGTGTGGTCTAGAATACAAGCTCTGTGCCATTGATTTATGTCATTTATTTTTTTTTTTTTTACTCCCTCCTTCCCTCTTTCCTTCTTGGAATAGCAGAAATTGTGGTTGGTGAAGAGAGCAAGGGCCTTGGAGTCTAATGTGCCTGAGTTAAACCACCGGCTTTGCTGTTTAAGGGTGGAGAATGAATCTGGAACGGGCAGACAACATATTACACATTTATTTGCGAGAACTCAGTGGGTGGGCTCTTATAGTTCAGTTGAACTTAGGGCCTTTATCAAGCCTCTCTGCAACTAGATCTCTTCTCTGTTAAATGGAGATACTATCCAAGTCATTGATGGTTGGTTCTGAGAAAAAAATGAAATGATAAATATAAAACTTCTAGCAAACACTTAGTACTATATGTATACTAGTTCCATTTCTTCTTCCATTTAATGCCCTAACACAATTCATATCTGAAAAAAAAATTCAGCACACTTCCTCTTCCCCTGGCTTCTTCTGGGGTCTCAGATTAAATGCATGCCATTTCTTTCTGGGGGAAGCCTTTCCTTACTCCTCCTGCCCTCAGCCCAGTTAAGTTAGCTGTTGCCCACACCTGCCTCAAGATCACCACTGTAGTTTTGCTTAATTGACTCTCTTCCTCACTAGATTCCCTTAGGCTAGAAGACTCTGACTGTCCTGTCATTTTTGAATTCCCACTGCCTGACATATAGCAGATGTTCACTAAATATTTTTTGATTGATTGAATAAATACATTAACTTAATTTAGCCCCATTCTGTGACTCTCTGAATAACTCTTGTGGTTATAAACCCCAGGTTGAGATGTTTAAAGACTCTTCTCAAAAGATAATCTCCATCTGGGAAAGAGTAGTTCTCAGAGTATCATTGATCATTCCTTTGTGATATTATTTCTGCCCTTAATTATAAAAGAAAAGCATATATAAGCCAGTTGGTGAGTGTACTTCTTGCAGTAAAATGTATTGCTGTCCACATTAAACCAGGGACTCAAGGCTTCGGTGTTCTACTTGTCTGAAGATAAGAAAAAGGGAAAGGTGCTGCATTTGATAGAAAACACTCTCCTCTGTAACCCTGTGGGGTATTGTTAGGAACTTGTTGCCTAAAGCAATACACTGGCAGATTCTGACAAGGTGTTTGAAGGCTGTTTTAAATCAGAGATAAACATCAGACTGTGAACTGAGTAGGTTTTTGTCAGGCATATTGGAGTCTGATAAGAATTCTTAAAAAATTGGATGTGGGGGCGCCTGGGTGGCTCAGTGGTTAAGCGACTGCCTTCGGCTCAGGTCATGATCCTGGAGTCCCGGGATCGAGTCCCGCATCGGGCTCCCTGCTTGGCGGGGAGTCTGCTTCTCCCTCTGACCCTCCTCCCTCTCATGCTGTCTGTCTCTCATTCTCTCTCTCTCAAATAAATAAATAAAATCTTTAAAAAAAAATTGGATGTGTGTAAAAATAGAAGACATGAACAGTCAATGTAAGCACACTTTTGAAGGACAGCCCGATTTGGAAATGTGAGAAAAATATTTTTTATAAAGTCTTTCCTTGATATGTTTAAAATCAAACAATGTTATTTTTTTTATTATTGCAACAATGAGAGTGCTGCTATTTTAATAATTGATATTTAAAATGGCACTTAATTTGTTTCATGCAACTAATAGAAGGTCACCTTGTAAAAATTCCACCTAAGAGTAATTCAGCATACAAATATTTTAGATGCAATATACTTTTTTACATGGATAGAATTCATCTTATAAAAGGTATTCTTTTCCTGCTTTCGTAGCATTTGTATTACTGTATTTTCACTTTCTTGGTTTTGATAAATTATTACCAATCCAATAGATTAGGCAATTTAGAGTATGAGATTCTAAAGAGAAGAGTTTTTTAAACATATAATAATGTCAATGTGTGTATGGGAAGATAGAGTTGTTAAAATCATTGAGGGCTATAAACTAAGTGAAAAGATGCATTTAGAAATAATTCAACTATTCCTCATAGATTGAATTAAAGGATGCAGAGATTTGTTTTTATTCGGTAAGAGTAATATTTCTGACTGGCTTATAGAACACTCTTCCTTTGTTATTTTACTACTTTATCTTAAATTTTTTCTTCATTAAATGGGAACTTTAAAGAAATAATGAATATTACACTATATGGGAGTAGATTAACCTCATGAAAGTCAAGAAATGTTGGGTTGAGTTTATTCTAGTTCTCTTTGCTTTTTTGTTATGTAGAAATTAATTTAAATATTTTTTTTGTCATTTACACTGTTCCAAGTGCATATTTTTAAATCTGAATTATAACTTAATAAAATTAGAGAAAGAGGAATATACATTTTATTATTCAATTCATGTTTTACATATACACTTAAATTTTATGGCCAAAGTCTCTCACACTCTACCAGAAAGTTCTGTTTTGAGGATGATAGAAATTTTTGCCATAATGTAACTCTTTTCCCAGCTTTTCTCTCCCAGTCCTATCCTGGTGAGATCTTATATTATCATTATTTAAAAATATATAATGATAAATGAATATACACTCATTAAATTCAGTCCATACAGATGTATATAAAAATCTTCTATGAAGATGTGGGGACTAAATGTAATGCCAAGAGAGTTTTTCCTCCTCCCCGTGAATAGCACCCTTTATCTTCCAGTACACTTACTATACTTTTAGTTCAAAAACAGGGGCCATGCTTAGGGGACAAGCATATATTTGCCTGTATGAAAATAATTCAAGTGTATGTTGTAGATGATTATTACCTGGGTAAATGCCACAAAATACAATTGAACACTGAAGTTATTGATTTTCTTAAATCAGAATTAAGTTCTAAAAGAACCCACTGAGATTTAAATAATTTAAACTATTTTAATAAGAATGATAGTTTTGTGACTTGACTTTATCATTGCATCAATCTCTATTTCTATTTGGTGGAGGCAGGGGGACAGATAGAAAGAGATCTAAGGAAATAGATTATGAGTAGGAAGGTGAGAAATTGGAAAAAGCCAGAGTATGGAGCCACTGTTAAAACTGTGTGATCTGGCATTACAAACCATTTGGAATCCTCTAGTAGAAGCTGGTTAAAGGCAGAGGCTATACTTTATAGATTTTTACAGTGGATGTCTATTTGTAAATTTTTAGTAAGGGCTGCAAATTGATATATGGGAATAAGTTGGGTTCTGAAAAGTCTATCTACCATAGAGAAGCTTGGTAAAAACTGACTTGACCTGCTTCAACCTAATATTTTCCCTAGAGCTGACTTTATTATAAGATATAAAGGCTCAGAGACAAATTAGATCAATACACTTTTGACTGAAAATAACAGAAAAGCTATCTCAAAGTGGTTTAGACAATGAGAATATTTATTAATACATAATAAGATGTTCAGAAGTAGGTAAATCTACTAAAACCTGAAGTCATTTACCTGCATCTTTTAAGAGCAAAGGAACTTTCCCAAAGCCTCCTAGCAGACTTCCTTTCAGGTCTCATTGGCCATTATTCTATCATATGTTCTATCTGAGCCAGTCACCAGTAAAAGGAATTTGATCACCATGATTGGATTCCGCCACTTAATGATTAGTGCTGAGGCCCACCTTCCATGAAGGATAAGGCCTCTCCCAAGAAGGTAAACAAAATCTAAATCATATTAATATTGAAGAAGAGGAAGGAGTGAAAGTGGGTAATGGCTATGAGGTATCTAAACAGCAATGAATATTATACAAATAAATCATATTTATCTCTTCCAAAGATACTTCCTGCTTTATTATTGTTTGAGAAAGTTGAAATTTAAGGATTTATGGTTAAAAAAAATAATTACAGTGTTTGATGCATTTATGTGTATCTCCTTGACATTTATACCTCCAAATAACTTTTAAAATCTGTGGATTAGAAGGGCTTTAAAGTAAAACCCCTATCCTATTGGATTATTGAAATTTCTGAACCCTGAGGGATATATAATCCTACAGATATTTTGGCTTCAAGATTCAGAAGCAAGAGCACACATGATTATATTTTAGAAGCTACATTTCACTAAGATTACAAAAATCAGTAGCATATTTAAGCTTCATGTTACAGAAAATAGAATATGTTCAGCCATTTGATCACATCTGGGATTCTTTCAAGCATGTGCCTCTTATGCAGTAACCTATGAATCCCTTTTGTTCGCAGCTTCAGGCTCTGATTTTGAGAAGTATAATATACCACAAAATAAGTTTAGAGTCAGAAGTTTGGGGTTAAATCCTAGTTCTACAGCTTAACTAGCTGTTAAACTTCTGCAATTCACTTAGATTTTGGACTTTCAATTACCTCAAATTACCTGAGACACCCCTGGTTTTGAAAGAAATTTAAAATGAAACCTTTATCTGTATAAAATCTTCTGAGGGCCCAGGTCTTTATGCTACCTTGCTGAATGATTCTGTCATGCCTAAGAAGACTCTGCTGATGAGCAAGGAGGAGGAGTCTCTTTATCTTTTTTTTCTCTTGCATTGTCTTTTTTTATTCTTTTAACTGCATTTTTCTATGTCTTTGTCTAAGAAATGTAATAGATTGTATTAATTTGAAAATTACTATCCAAGCAGCCTCCAGAATATATACTCAAGCTTTAGGGGAGTGCTTTTTCCCCTGTTAAAAAAAAAAAACAAAAAACGGCAACAGTGTAAAATCACATCCTTTCTTTTCTACCTTCCCCAGTAGTTACTTGCCCCAAGGATGTAGGTGAGAAGCTATTTCCAAAGCCATCTCAATACCTAAGAATAAGCCCTTTGTATTTCTTCTCATCTAGAGGTTATAAATGCAAGCCCTATCCAGAGTTGCTGACAGTTTCACTTTGAAGGTTCTGCCACCAGAGGGAACTGAAGTTATAAGATTTTACAATGCCTCATAGGGGCTATATATTCCTAATAAAATACAAATTCCTTAATGAGACTAGAGCTATTTAAACTTGGAAATTTTCACACAAAATTTTCCGAGGGATTAATTGTGTTAAATATATTTTACAGCTTTTATTAGTCATTTTATTCTAAAGAAAGAGATCTCTTTAGTGATTCCTTTATTCACATAGATTCCCAAATTTCTACAGTACTAAATTCATCCATCAAAAAATTTATAGTGGAAATAATTGGGGGGAATCATGAAAAAAATAGAGATCTCATAGGAATGATAAAAATTATATTTCCCACTTTCAATAGAAAGTGGGAAACTGATTAATTTTTTAAATATTCATTCCAGATTTAGATAGACAACTCTAACTCCCTTTTATATTATACAGTGAATAAGTTATATAGTATATAAAACTTGCCAAGAATGTAACTAGCTTAAATGATACTGCCCCCGATCTGTTGAAGATACCTACACTGGGAACATGGCAGACATTCTGATACAGTGTAGCAATAAAAGCACAAACCTGCTTTTTCTTAAAGTTTATTTTACCCAGGATACTTCTGAAAGACTTCTACAGAGAAATGGTTCACATCTAAATTTGCAGTGATGACTCAGCAATCATTTTTATGCTCTATTTTTTGGTATTAGAACCTTTTGCCCTCTTTTATATTTCAGTGGTTTTTGCTTTTGTTTTTTAATGTATAATACCAGCATGAAGCAGAATGCAAGAAAAAATAGGAAGATCATTTTTCAGATATCAAAACAAACTAAGATTGTAGCATTAAAGACAGATTTCCGCCACCCTTATTTTACAAGTTTCTTTCAATGTATGTCCTGGTGTGGTCTCAGGTTCACCTGCAGCAACCTCACCTGGGACTACTGTTCAATATTTAAATTTCTAGCTTCAACCCTACATTTACTGACTCTACATTATGAACAAGCAGTCCTCAGGTGGTCCTCATGCACATCAAAGTTTAAGAACCACTATCCTAGAAGATCATTTAACTTATTGAACCCTTACCCATCCCTAGTTCTCGGCTATCATAATTTTCATGGTCAGCACACATTGACTTCTTTAGCTTATGTACTTCACTGCCTGCTTTGTCACCTTGATGTGTATAGCTCCCAAGTGTACATTTGTAGACAGATGTGTCACCTATTTCAAATCTCGTTTAAGGCATGTTTTCTTGGAAATTCATTCTGCATCCAAGCCTTATTTTCATTCTTCACTGTGTCTTCTTGTCACCTTCCAGCCCCATTGATTAAAGAAAACTGTATTTTGCATCATTTCCCCATGAGTCTGCCTACTCTTTTAATCTTATTCTGATTCATTGTATATGGAAAACCTTCCTAAAATGTCTCTCATTTGTTATTTCTCTTTACAAAGATTTCCTGATACCTCTTACAACTTAGATTCCATTGTTCATATGTAGGTATCTTTATGTCTTTTATAGTCCTCCCAAGACACAGTCTCAACCCCATGACCTGACCCCTATTAGAACTAGATTAATTCCCAGTAATCTCAGAAAGTGTCTTCCAGGGTCCTATCTTCTAGGTCAGTATTTAAATGTTCACAGGTATGGGGTGCCTGAGTGGCTCAGTTGGTTAAGCATCTGACTCTCCATCTCAGCTCAGGTCTTGATCTCAGGGTCATGAGTTTCAGCCCCAGATTGGGCTCCTCACTGGGCATGGAGCCTACTTAAAAACAACAACAAAAAACAAAAACAAAAATAAAACCCCCAAACGTTCACAGGTGTATATGTATCTTACTAACTGTTCTTTAAAAGCAGAGACTAAGACTTATTCTGTTTCTGAACATCCTACATCATGTAGCCATGTACTAGGTCTATAGAGATTGCTCAATACTGGTTGATAATTAAAGCTGTGCAAAAAATTGATAACCTTTTCCTAAATTCCTGTACATTCCAGATTACATATAGAAATGTACTCACTTTGGGGTGCCTGGCTGGCCTAGTCAGAAGAACACAGACTCTTGTTCTTGGGTTCATCAGTTTGAGCCCCACATTGGGTATAGAGATTAATAAATAAAATAAATAAACTTAAAAATAAAAGAAATGTATTCATTTAATGTCACCACTTTCATTGTGATCCCAGTAGTATATATTTGGTACCAGTGGTACATGTCTGGTGTGCATTAGTAAATTTAAATCAGTGCCTTCTAAGACTTCCTCATTAAAATTCAGTGCTGGGACTAATTAAATTAAGCCCCAACCATTACAAATTTTGTATGATAGTAGATGTCAATTTCATGTAATTCAAACTGAAGAGGTTGAATCAAAGGTGCTTTTTGGCTTGAGAGGGCTATCAATTTACTTAGTGAAAAAAGCAGATGCCCTGGTGGAACACAATAATGTTCCAAAATAATCCACTTTTGACAAACAACTCTGTCCTTTCAGAGGAAAAGTAGCTTGGTTTCTAATGACAAACATCAGTACATAATCCCTCTGGAGGCTCTGCCCAGGTTGCAGATGTGTTTCTCTTGTTCAGTAATGACAATATGGAGTATGATTGTTGTTCTGGGTAATGGATGGAAATCAAGAAGGCATAGGGCTTTGGTTCCTTCAGAAAGACATGACTTGGCTTAAGTAGAGAATTAACCAGACCCAAACAGTCCAATCTGGGGAAGACATTCAAAACACAATGTGACTAGTTGCCAAAAATATAGAAATAAATGAGGGGATGTTTTTTGGTAAGGGAACAATTGTGTGGAAACTCAGAAGAAGCCAAAGAATCAGACTCCTGAAAGAAGGGGAATAGTAGGAGGAAATATCTTCAAGAGGAGCCAGAACCTTAGAAAGACTTGTTCTTTTAGGATGAGCTGAGAGCATCCTGTGGAGGTGCTAGGGGATTTAGTAAGTGGTGCTGGGCAATTTTTGCTGGCTCCCAGCCAGTACATTGGCTCAGCTTTTCTCTGAGTGCCTGATTGACTATTTGCTCATTACAAACTGCTTCATTTCCCCCTACTTTTTTTTCTAAATCAGAGAATGTCTGAAAAGTAAGTTATTTTATCCCTATTTTACAGATTAGGAAAAAAAAAAGCAATATTCATATAAATTGAATATTTTTCCCCAAGCCACATAAGTAGTAGCAGGTAGGAGTGAGATTCAAACAAGTTCCATTTGACTCCTAAAGTAGTGCTCTTTCTTTCTAAGTCCACTGCCTACAAGCAAGGGTGGGATTCAAAATATTGCACATTAGGCACCACATTCAACCCTTTTTGTTGCTAATGAGATTCATTAACAATATACTGGACTGGACAAGATTAACAATATACAAGGTAAAATGTGGTTAGTACTATAAAAGAAAAACTGCACCAGACCAGTTGAATAGGCAAGGAAGACTTTATTCAAGACTATTGCAATAGGAGAGAGAGATTCAACTCAGATGTGCTGAGACAAAAGGTGAGAGGATTTTTAAATGCTGGAGTAAGTTAATGGGAAAGTACTGGAGGATGTTAGTGGGTAGGTTGTTCAGTGTGATTAGGCCATCTGTGTTTGCTAATTGTCACTTCTTATTAGACTCCTACTCTCCCACAGAGACTGGGAGATAGGACAATGTCTACTTCTGTGATTACATTTCAAAGGGATACTAGTTCCTTGAGAATTTCTGGGTTGCTGAAGATTTACATCTCAAAGGAGAAGAGGAAGACTTTACAATTGCAAGTCTAAGTGCTCTAAGTAAAGGTACTTCAGGGAACTATAATTAGGAAGAAACCTATCTAAAGTTTGGTTAAGGTGAGAGGAACATTAAAACAGTCTTGAACAATACCTATTATTAAGTATTTCAAGTACCAGACTGAGATACTTAAGGACAGTATTTATTTAATTCTTCCTTGTATCATTATAGTATATCATTCTCTTGAATACATTTTAGATGTTCAGTGAATGTGTTGAATAAATGAAAGAATGAATGCATTGTAGTTTTAGCCGAACTCTGCTGGATACCAATAATAATTGAAAGAAATACGTTTTTCTATGTAGCAAAAGTGATACCTGTTTGTAATTATGTCATTTTGTGTTTAGATGCCCTGTGAACCATGACAGTATTTCCTAAGTTGGTTTCTCATGGAAAACTATGTGGTTAAATACTTTTCTGTGCAGGAAGAGATGTTGATCCATGTTCAGATAAGTTTGGAAAATGCTTCTCTTGGAGTTTCACTTTCTTTATTAGTACTCTAAGTCTTGGAGCAGTCTTAAAATTCTGGGTTATTTTATAGTAAACTTTCTTCCCAATTCTTTTTTTCATGTTAAACAACACTGACTTGCTGTGGTTCTGTGTTCTATATAAAACAATCTGGGAAATGAAGAACTTAATGAAAATTCTTTCCTCTATGATGAACTTGTGATTTAACTTTTATCAAGCACTTACTCTGCATTTTTCTGAGTGCTCTGAATTACTACATGTCATCATCACTAATATGATTAATACTTGCCTTCTTCAGTGGGGAAATCAATGTTTATAGTGCTCAAACAAATAACTCAGTTTACACAGTATTAAGCAGCAGACTTGGGATTCAAATGCCAGTATCTTGCAAACTTAAACTCTTACACAGTATGCACTGGTATTCAAAACTATGGTCCCCAGACCAACAGTATTAGCATCACCTAGAAACCTTTTAGAAAATCTTGGGCTGGGGCGCCTGGGTGGCTCAGTCAGTTAAGCGTCTGCCTTCAGCTCAGGTCATGATCCTAGGGTCCTGGGATTGAGCCCTGCATCGGGCTCCCAGCTTAGCCGGGAGCCTGCTTCTCTGTTTGTCCCTCCCCCCTGCTCACTCACGCTCTCTCTCTCTCTGTCTGAAATAAATAAATAAAATGTAAAAAAAAGAAAAACAAAATCTTGGGCCATACTCTACTGAATCAGAAACTCTGAGGGTGACACCAGTGATCTGTTTTTGAGCCCTCCAAGTAGGGTTGCCAGATAAAATGGAGGATGTCCAGTTAAATTTGAATGTCAGATAAATGACAAATTTTGTAAGCCTGGGGCATACTTACACTAAAAAAATTATTTGTTATTTGTCTGACATTCAAATTGAACTGTGTGTCCTGTATTTTTATTGGTGAAATCTGGTAGCCCTACTGCCAAGTGATTCTCATGTGCATTGAAGGTTGAAAACCATTGCACCTCAGGATTATGACTTTTGTTGAGGTACATTTACTCTTATGTTCAATAGGTTGAACTAGGGAGAACGTTTTAAAAATGAGCATTTTAAAAATGAACCATTTTCTTGAGAGCAGACAGTGATAAACAAACAATAGAAAATATTTCCTAAGAGGAATAGGTTTCAAAATTCCTGATAGAGCACTGCACAGAGGAATGGTAATGGCATGTCTGATTGCAGACCATAGACGAAAGCAGGGATTTGGGGGCAAGGAGATAAAGTGAGTCATGTTATAACAAAAGTTCTGTTTTTCTCCCATAAAATGGAAAAAAATGTACCATTTATATTGCGTGTATTCTGAAGGGAAGAAAGGCTTTAGAAAACAACTCTGACAACAGAACGGCCAGGTTTAGGTTGATAGATGAAATCACACTTCCACTTCACTCTTTACTTTGCTACCACTCAATTTTTAATCATTCTTGAAATAAGTTGCACAAAACCCCAGAGAGCAAGAGAAACTTCATACATTTATATCTTGCTTATTCCCTCTTGAATCTTTTTAGAAAAAACACAAACATGTCTCCAGGCTGAGAAAAATCATTTCCCAGCATATGGGGAACCTCACACAATGATAGTTAGTCTTACTAACTAACTTCACATCTGAATGAGTGATTCAGTCACAATTCTCTGTGCTAATTGATCAAGTGTCTCTGAAAGAGATATTTCAGGGCTCAAAACTTCTTTTTTAGTATATCATCTCGAGCCCAATTTAAAAACAAAACAATAGAATGAAAGAAAAACCATCCCTATATATGACTGTATTATCTTGATGTGACTAAGTTTTCCTAGGAAATGAGAGATTTGTTGGACTCAATTCAACCAAAGGCATATTTGCAGAATTGGCTTGCCTGAGCTAAGTCTCACAGCAAAAGCTATTACTTAATATTTTATCAACCTTGAAAACTCTAGAAATTTAGAATAAAACTTTAGAGGCCAGCACACTGTAGGAATAAAGTTAGGCCAGAATTAACGCTAATTAATATTTTTCTTGCTGTTTGGTGAAGGAAGATCATATGGATGGATATCTTTTGGTATATATTTTCATTACTCAATTCAAGCAGTGGTTTTCAGAGACCAGTATAAGGGATAGGAGCAGAAGGAGACTGAATTAACTCTTAATTAGCCAGACCACATGTCTCAACTAAATGTCTATATTTTAAGTAATAGTGTCCTGTGATATTAGATTAACCTGGATCTTTGCTTAAACTTATAGGAAACCTAAAAATTATTTATGAACACAAAATGTATTTTAAGTTAAAGTTATTTCTCACAAATCATAACCTTAATTTGATATTGTTGTTAGAGGGGATTCAGTGGATTGCATTGCTTCTCATTTGGAAGTAATATTATCATTAATAAGATCCTAGTCACTGATATTAAATGGATGCAAGTTCAGTGAACTAATTAAGGATTAAAGTAGAAAATCTTTATTGTGGCATTAAATCAATCCATAGTTTCAGTATTCATTATGCTAAGCGCTCTAGTAATTAAAGAGCACTTAAATGAAACACATGCAGAGAAATTAAAAATGAATTTCAGAAGCTAAAGCTTGTAATGTGTCTTAATAGAGATATATATAAAATACATTTCATTAAAAGGTGTGCAATTTGGTTGCTCTATAGTTTAATACAAAAATTACTAGTGCCACCTATTGGTCAAAGAGTAGAACTCCAAAGCTGTTTAATATAGGTACTAATGAGAAATTTCTATAGAAATAATGGGTTTCATAAAGTGAATACATGAGTGTTATTCCTTTGTATTTAAATTATACCTAACCTTTTAATACATATGTTTCAAGTGATTTATAAAATGACTGTTAAAATATTTGCTAGCTCTAAAATCCAGGAGGGCACCTGGGTGGCTCAGATGGTTAAGCGTCTGCCTTCAGCTCAGGTCATGATCTCAGGGTCCTGGGATCGAGTCCCGCATCGGGCTTCCTGCTCCTTGGGGGCCTGCTTCTCCCTCTGCCTCTCTCTCTCTCTCTCTCTCTGTCTCTCATGAATAAATAAATAAAATCTTTAAAAAAATAAATAAAATCCAGGAATAATCATTCATAACAGTGATTTTTGCACATGTAGTTTGAAATCACAACTCAGTTAGTATATTCCTATTTAAACTACTATGCAGTAAGCCTAGAAATTTTAAGCCAGTGTGGTTCTTAGAGAACTTAAAAAGAGTTTTTTCAAAGCCATGAGCCCACCTCAAACTGATTAAATCATAATTTTCTGAGGGTGTGTGTGTGTGAGAGAGAGAGAGGACAGCGATCAGTATTTTTTTGGAAGTACTCTAGTTGATTCTAACTTGAATCCGAAGTTGTGAAGCACTGTCTGAAACTAACAACTTAATTTAGAAGTCTGGCTTCTCATCAATAAAATGGGGGAGGGACAGTGACATGACAGCCTTTAAAATCTCTTTTGCCACTACTATTCATCAGTCTTCATAGGAAAATCACTCATACTATAACATCCACATTACTATTTTTTTCATTCTTTATAATCTCTAGCATAGGAAAATAAATCACCCACATTTAAGAAAAAAATCTTTGTCATAAAAAAACATTAAATTGTTTTTACAAGGTTATGCAAACTAAACTGGCTTCCTGCAGCCTTAACTATGTTGTTGAAAGGTTGCCATCCAAGACTTTATAAAGGCAGAAAACAAGGCAGGCTGATTCCAATTATTTAGTATGTGTCAGAAGTACCAGATTTACAGCCTCAGAGGCTTAAGTCCATTACCCGCTGAACGATTTACTAATGGAGTTCTATGGTGCCTCATTCACCAAATGCTAGACATATAAAATGATGACATAAAGCATGGTCCCTAGACTTGAGAATCTGACAGTCCATGAGGGGAGATGGACTCGACATGTATGTAATGGTACAGAATGCTATCTAACTGAGTTTTCAATGTGTGGGATTGTCAATATGTGATGTCAGAGTTCAGGGCCCCTTTAATCAAGGGGTCCTAGGAAGAAAGTTAAAAATGATTAGCACAGAGGTGTTTGATGAGACTGATCAGCATTTTGAGGGAGAAAGTCCAGAGGCGGGAATCACAGAGAGCTAGGTGTTAGGATATGTGAAGACACAGAGTATGCAATAAAAGAAACGGAGGAGTCATTAGAAAAGGATGGATAAAACAAACACTAGGATAGGGTAGTGTTATGGAAACAAACCAAGGAAGGACAGTTTCAAGGAACAGTGGCATGCCAGTGATCTGAAAAGTGGCTGAAATACAGGGGAAATGGTATAAAAGACAAAGAGGAGAAAGGAAATAAGGGTAGAACATTCTAGAATAATATAGAATATATAGAATAATGATAAATGGACCTATAATGCCTTTTAATTTTTTTCAGAGGAGAAAAAGCCTTATAGATACTATATGATTCTCCCTAGATCATCCAGTTAATGGTATACTGTCTGGTGTATGTCACAGACAAGTGTCAAATAAAATGTACATATATATATATGTATATATACATATATACATATATATATATATGCCACATAAATAATATTTGCAATGATTCTTCTGAAAATTTTCTCTATGAGTTTCTGTCCTATTCATCTTTGTATCCCTATGGTGTCTAGAAGACACATGGGTAATCAATATGTACTGAAATTTTAAATGATTGAAAAAACTCATAAGCGTAATTGATGATCACAGATTGCTTCAATCTCTGCCAACAGGGCATTCTCCTGAATGACTTCTCTCAGTTAGGAAATTGATCAGCTAAGCAAGATCTATACATTACAGTCAATATACAAAACACCAAATGCATTTTCATGTACATGTGTTAAGTATTATCAGTTTTGTACTCCACCTTAATTGATTTTCATTTTGAAAAGGTGGTAAGCTTGAAATGTATTTTGCATTTTTTATTATTCTTCTTATTTTTTTAATCAGTAAGCATTTACTGTATGTTAGTATGTCTGCAAACATTCAGGTCACAGAGAAGAGGAACTAAGAACCAAGAACCTTGCTTGTGAGGAATACTTAGCCTGACATCAGAGTCAGATATTTCAGAGGCTTCCAACCTGATATTCTGAGCAGTCTGTATTTCATCAAAGTGTGAGAAATAAGTAGCTATATGAGAATCCAATTTTGTTATGCATCCATAATAATTCTTAGTTATTGCCCTTTTATTTTAAAAGTTAGTTCCACTAGGAATTGAGTTGCTCCATTAAATGCCTTTCAAATGTGGATTGCTAAGTGATCATTTCTATCTTGGTAGGACTTCAATTAAGCTCTTCTGAAAAAGCAGAAGGAATTGCTAACAATGCCTCACTTCAGCATATTTACCTTCTGCTTTCTTGTGTTGTAAATTCAGTTCCCAGCTGGGGATTTAGCTTCCAATAAGATGTTATTAAAATTTACTTTTCTCCCTTCTCTTATCAACTCCAACATTTCCCTTGATTGTAGGAATGACGTGAATAGAGCATTTTGAAAACAATGTGAACCATGTGTAAGTGCTTTTTAAACAAGGCAATATTTCATATGTGGTTGCAACTCTCTGGGAGCTGACAGAGGAAATAAAGACCTGCCACTGTCACCATCTAACCTGTGCCTTGTGTCACAGTTGTGACTGAGGCCAAAGCAGAGACCCCCTGTGAAATTCGCTGGTAGGTTATTCTTCTTTGTTTGCAGAAGTGTTGCCAGCGTAAAATCTCCTGCCAGAACTAACCTCAGGGTTAGGCCATACACAAGTTCCGAGGACCAAACAGGCGACAAATACTGAGCCGACCCGCTGAGATGAAAGAAGTACAGAGATAATTCTGAAGAACCTAAGGCGTCTCTACCATACCCCAGTTCTGGGGTTTCCATTTGAAAACTAAAAAATTCCCAAATTAGAAAGTCATTTGGGTGTCAGATCCCTGAAATGGTGAGACGGTTGTCTTTAAGGGCTGACTCACTTTGGAAGATGCCGAAGGTTAATATTTCTGGTGGTCAGAAAGCCACGTATTTACAAAGGACAGTTAAGAAAAAGTACACACGTTCTTAATTACATTGTCACAAGCCCTCAGCCTTTGAAACTAAAGGGATATTAAACTGTACCACATTTATGATACTGGTCAGTGTGTAAACCTGAATTTTTACTATTGTTTTGTTTAATTTTGCTTTCCTACATGATGTACCCAGATATACTCGATTTTGCATATCTGTATAAATGAAAACACTGCCTCAAGTCGGGTAACTAAAACAGTATTATAAACCACTAGCAACATTGACAAGCACTCATTTTAAGCTGTTTTTGGTTTTTGGCTAACCAGGTAGGGGCGCCCAGGGGCGGCACACTTGGTCCTCCCTCTCTATCACTGTGTAGCCAGCAGCCGGCTGAAAACAATTGCTACTGAGTGCGATTCTGCAGTGTGTTCTGAACAAAGGCACCACGTGAGTGGGCAAGGAGCTGCATCAGAAAGATGCACCTGGGTGGCTCGGGCACCTGGGTGGCTCAGTCGGTTAAGCGTCTGCCTTCGGCACAGGTCATGGTCCCAGAGTCCTGGGATCAAGCCCCACGTCGGGCTCCCTGCTCCGTGGGAAGCCTGCTTCTCCCTCTCCCACTCCCCCTGCTTGTGTTCCCTCTCTCGCTGTGCCTCTCTCTGTCAAATAAAGAAATAAAATCTTTAAAAAAAATAAAAATAAAAAAAATAAAAAAAATAAAAAGGCCAGGCTCTATGGGGCGCCTGGGTGGCTCAGTTGTTAAGCGTCTGCCTTCGGCTCAGGTCATGATCCCAGGGTCCTGGGATCAAGCCCCGCATTGGGCTCTCTGCTCGGCAGGGAGCCTGCTTCTCCCTCTCTCACTCCCCCTGCTTGTGTTCCTGCTCTCGCTATATCTCTCTCTGTCAAATAAATAAATAAAATCTTAAAAAAAAAAAAAAGAAAGAAAGAAAGACACCTTTTTCTACTATTCACACGCTAAGACAGCCGGTCTCTACTTTGTGTGAAGGCCTCCCACCGACGGGCAGTGAGCCCTGATCATGGTTTTCTTGCCCGACATGGAGGACCTACATTTTAAAAGGAGTCCTTGAAGACCATAAAAAAAAAATATTCTAATATCTTATAGAAGGCTTCTCTAATGATGGAGGACAATGAGTTAAAGTTTTAGATGACTTTTTCTTCCCAGTCATCTCAAATTATATCACCTGGGCAGCTGCCTATTTTAGTTCTTCAGATCCAACCTCCCTCCCTTCCAGTGGAGGAGAAATTAGCTGAGAGAACAGGGAAGTACTCTCATTTAACTGCTCAGTAATCAGATAATCTTCTTGGGGTAATCAGAAGTTGGTTGTAAAGTAATTTGGGAACAAATGGCACTGTGATGGTTTGGAAAATCAAGGTATCTTTAGCTCATGATATATTTAGCTCCCACAGTATCTGATGTCAGCAAGAAGTCATGCCTGTAAGTATATGAAGACTTTCTGGACAGAGTAGATCAAAAAGGGGAGGAGGATACAGGGGATACGAGCAGGGAGGGATACAATATTTAAGTCACAAAGCCCATGTTCCAGGGGGCATCATCCAGGGTCAGGATCATGGAACCTGAAACAGTCCACGGACAAACAGCATTTATTCATCCATCTTCCAACTCTGGAGAACCAACATCATCTAATTACTACGTAGATACTTGCAGTGAGATAGAAAGTTCGAGATTTTTGTGTTAATAAATAAATAATGCAAATAAACAATAAAATAGTTATTGTTAACTTTCCAGTTCATTAAATTCTCATTAGGGTTATTTATTTTTTTAAGATTTATTTATTTATTTTGGGGAAAAAGAGGTACAGGGAGAGAGAGAGTCTCCCTTAAGCAGGCTCCAGGCCCAAATCAAGAGTCAGACGCTTAACCAACTGAGCCACCCACACACCCCATGTTAGGATTATTAATAAGTAAAATTGCCATAAAATATTGGAAGTAGCTTACAAAACAACACAAAATAGAAAATAAACCCAAACCAGAATTAAATTGGTTCAGAAAAAGCAAAATACAGTATTTTAGGAAGTTTAGGTGAATTAAATTCTCAGTGTGTTGTTATCTGCATTTTCATGTCTGCCTTCCTCCATCACACTGCACCTCATGACCCACCTCTCAGGCATCATCAGAACTTTGTTTGACTTTTAAAAATTAATTCAAAACTGACCTACAATGTGAAATAGTATTTTTTAAATAGCATACAAAACTATAGTCTTGTATTCTTATGGGGACATATATGAACATACATATATATTTATACAAATGCATACACATTACATAATGTAAAAAAAGTATTCATAATACAAATGTATATACATATGGACACTCACACAAACACTAAAAAAGTAAGAAAAGTACTGGAAGGAAATTCAACACCCCAAATATTAACAGATTTTTTATAAATCCTAAGCAGAATTGAAGGGGAAGTCTACTGTTTAGATTTGACAAATCAAGATACAAATTTTTGACTTTTGTCACCTGTGAATTGTTTTTTAAAGTAATGTCACTCAGATGTTGGTAAGGCAATTTGTTTTGTTATAATGAGAAATAGTAAGTAAATTTTATTCCCTGTTCTTTATTTTTTATTTTAAGAAAGCAAATCATAAAACATTTAGGAACATATATTAAATTGCGGCTCTTTCTGATTCTGGTGTGGGGAAAATTGTATTTGTAAGTGTATATATTTAACATATGGATTTTACTTTAGTAGCTCTTAGAGAGAAAGACTCTATCATATACATTTTTTTTTTTTTAAATTTGCGAGAGAGAGAATGAGAGAGAGCACGAGAGGGAGGAGGGTCAGAGGGAGAAGCAGACTCCCTGCTGAGCAGGGAGCCCGATGTGGGACTCGATCCTGGGACTCCAGGATCATGACCTGAGCCGAAGGCAGTCGCCTAACCAACTGAGCCACCCAGGCGCCCCTCTATCATATACATTTTAAAGATATTTTTCAGTCATCACACTGTGGTTTGTATGCATTAACCCCCACTATATTTTAAAGCTGTAGGTGACACTAATGAATCCTTTAAAGTTGTAAGAAAAGGTATAGATGTATAAAAGTAAGCATTTTGTTGGAATTCCAGCTCCAAATTCATGTGAGACAGTCTTGAGCAATTAATGGATGATTGTTACTGAAAGAGGACATTATTATTGGATGCATTAGTTCACAGTATGGAAACTACATTTCTAAAAGTAAAAATTCATAATAATAATTTCACATACTAACCTATCTTGAAAGGAAAATAAAACTTCATGACTTAACTGTTTGTATCAAAAGTGATCATCTAGTGCCTGGAGGTATCTGAATTTAATTCTGAGAATAGTGTAAGTGGGAGGCATGCATCATTTTTCTGTTGTCTCTCAGTGGAAGTTATTAATTCAAATTCTTTCAATTCTTTTCAATTCTTGCTAGCTCCTAGTCTGTATGATCCTTTTCAACATTCTGCTACATTGCGCTTTCCAGATAAGAAGTGATGTTGCATTTTAATTTAAACTTTCACCCCATATTGCCTATATTGAGGTGTTTTAGATCTTTTGACTTTGGGAAAATTAGATGCTTTCTTCCATTAATATCATGTGTCTCATTCTACTTAACTGGAAAATAGCCAGATCCTTTATTTTAATACAGTGATTTGGGTAAATCTAATACAATAACTGTTAATTCAGTTAAAAATGTCTAGGTGATAGCATAATTGTCCAGAACTATAACCTTTATAATTGGCATCAGAGTATGATGGATTCCTAGTTCTGTAAATGGTCCAGCATCTTTATATGAAACCACCCCAGGCAGTGACTTACTGGACTTTAATATCCTTCAATTTCCACATCTGCTTTTACTTCTCTGCCAGAGCCCTGGAGTTGTTGGCTTGCTATTTTGATTTAATCTGGTATTATTTTTAATTTTTTTCTAAGCTTTCTTTTTCTCATTTTGGAAAGGGCAAAGTTTCTGTCCCTGAATCATTGTGTAAAGCACATCACATAGTTTCATAATTTTTTTATATAACTCTTTCAGACTTTTCAAATCTAATGGAAGTTGTATATGTATTATGTTCATACATTCAGTAGTGTTTGCAATGCTTTACATTTAATGCCAGCCATAGATCACATTAACATGCTGATAACTGCCTCTGGCATGTAACTGCCTGGTTAGTCAATGGAAACTTTACTGTTCAATTGTGCGTCACTTTGAAAATTTTTTTTCATCATTAGAACAATCCCACTCAGGATTCTAATGAACAAAATAAATAGGCCATGACAAAGAATGTTAGAAGACAGGTCTGATTTTCTTCTACTAGTATTCATGAGAAACAGGTATTTAAAAGTAAACATAGTGATGAAAATCACATAAGTTTATAGAAAAGTGAAGTTTCAAAGGCATAAAAAAAAGTAGAATAGGAAGAAAAAATCAGAGAAACAGCTCAGGAATAATTTGAGAAGTATTGATGTCTATGGGAATGTATTTGCTTATAGTTACTAGCATGGTTCAGAAGAATGAATGAGTGCTAGGAAACTAGCCAGACATCCCGTGTTCCCATGAACTGCTGTGGCATGTTGCATGAATCTTGTACCTACCTCCCTGGCCTTTACTTTCCTCATCTGTAAATTAAAGAAGCTGAACTGGATGTTCTCTGCATCCCTTTGAGCACTGACTTTCCATTGTATTTATTGAAAACTCTGTAGATTAACCTGCAAGGTTAGCCTTGCTAGATATTAAACACATTACAACACATCTGTGATAATTAAAATAGTATAGCAATAGTACAAGAATAGAGGATTAATGGAAAAGAGAAGAACAAGAAACAGACTTAGAGGGATAAGTATGTGATTAAGTTGTCATTTTTGTTCATTGAGATAAGCTGGACAATGAATTGTGTTGGGACACCACCTAACCATTTATAGAGGCATAAAACTGTATTCTTATACTCTTACATAAAATTGAATTATAAATGGACTAAAGTTTTAAACATAAAAAGGAAAGAGAAGGGAAGGGAGAAATAGAGAATAATGGTAAGAAAACTTTAAAAACAAAATATTTGTAGTAAGATGACCTCTGTACATATCCCATTAATTCAGAGGCTGTAAGGGAAAACATGGATTTATCTTATATATACAAATTAAATACTTCACAGAGTTGAAAATGCCATAAACAAAAGACAGACAATAAATTGGGGAAGCTTTTGCAAAGCATGTGATAATTTATGTTATATCATAAATATAAAAAAAAAGAGTTCTCAGAAATCAATAGCAAAAGATGAACAACCCAAGAAAAAATGATGAAATGATATGAGCAGTTTCAGAAAGAGCAAAATAAAAATAAACATTTGGCAAGTTGCTCACCCTTACTCATATAGAGTAACGTCAAGATTGAAAGAAGTGAAATGTTTAATAGGACCCAGTGTTGGGAGGCAGCTATGCTAACCACTATACCACCAACGCTCCAGGGCCCAGTGTTGGAAGAAATAGTTATTCTCATATACTTTTTTTTTTTCCCTGACATAATTTTTTTTTATTTTTTTTATTTTTTTAAATTTTTTTTATTCTTATGTTAATCCCCATACATTACATCATTAGTTCTAGATGAAGTGTTCCATGATTCATTGTTTGTGCATAACACCCAGTGCTCCATGCAGAATGTGCCCTCCTCAATACCCACCACCAGGCTAACCCATCCTCCCACCCCCCTCCCCTCTAGAACCCTGTTTGTTTTTCAGAGTCCATCGTCTCTCATGGTTCGTCCACCCCTCCGATTTCCCCGCTTCATTCTTCCCCTCCCGCTACCTTCTTCTTCTTCTTTTTTTCTTAACATATATTGCATTATTTGTTTCAGAGGTACAGATCTGAGATTCAACAGTCTTGCACAATTCACAGCGCTTACCAGAGCACATACCCTCCCCAGTGTCTATCACCCAGTCACCCCATATACTTTTGATGGTAGCCTTTTCTTTTTTTGAAGGACAGTTTAGCAATAGCTATCAAAATCTCAAATGCAAGTACTTTCAGATCCAGTATTCCATTTCAAGGTGTTTAACTTATAGTCCAACTTGCCAGACTATCTGTATACATGATTCTATTTGTGTTATTAAACTTATAATTTTTTTAACTTTTTAAATTTGTAGAATAACATTTTGAATATAACATGAGGAGCTGTTTAGCTTGTCTCTCTGGAGAAAAGGGAGGGAGAGAGAGAGTGGACTTCCTTTTTAAATTTTATATAATTTTATACTTCTATCCTAACTGATATCTTTACCATGATTGGATAAATATTAACAGTTTTAAATAATGCTACAAATTCACAGGAAATGGCAGTGTCTTAAAGTACCTTTTTGAAGAGGTTGTGGAATAAGTGATGATGAGGCTAAAATATACTTAAGAAACACTCAAGTTCATCTTCTGCCTTAAATTGAAAATAGTAGTTAAAAATATAGTAGTATAAATCTCTTGGAAAAATAATACAAGCTCATGTGACAAAAATGACAGTCTTTAGAGTTTCTGCAAATTGTATGCTTCACTTACTATACCAACACCCTAAAGGTTTCTTTTGTATAAGATAAAATGAGATTGATATCCTATATTCTTTCATGCAGAACTCAGTGCTTTTTATTTTATGAATTTCTTTACACACAAAGTGCTTTAAGATATGTTGGTTATTTTAACAGTGGCATGATAAACAGTATCATTTACACAAACCCTGAGCTATTCAGAAAGTACATTCCTTATTAATATGCTTGCCAACTTCGTGTAAAAACTGCCACAGTACTTGTAACTATAGTTTTGCTCGTTGCTTGGTAATTGAAAATCTTTATTTATAGGCTCCCTAGAAGTAAGAATTTATGAGTTTTTTTTCAATAGAGGAAAATGTTTTCTAAGTTCACAGACACTGCATGGTCAAAAAAAAAAATCAAATAGGTTTGTGGCTCACTTTTTTCTTCTATTCCTTTCACACGAGGCTGGATAAGGGCCACAGAGGATGTGGTATACATAGTACGGTTTGAGGTACTATAACAGGAACAAAGGAAAAAGCTCTGTATCTCTTTCTAATTGGTTTTAGGAACCATAGATTTAGGAAATAAGTTAGGAACATTGAACTCTTAGCTATTAGGTGATTTTTCTGTTACCTAATCTAGAAGTCATTTTTCTCTTTTTTGAGAGGTATTCTTTAGTTTTTAAAACATGCAAATTTAGAAAATGACAAAAAACGTAGAAGACACTGTTTTAAGTTAGAGACTTCAAAATCACAGATTAAATATTTCAAAGCCAGCAATAATGAGTCAGAAACCATATAGTCTCCCTTGAAAAAAGGACTACAATTGGATAAATATGCTTTTACAGCATTCTAGAAGTTTGAACCCCAGTTTTCTTGGAGATTATATTTTTAGCCCATTGATTGAACCTGACAATTCTCCATGATTTTAACAACTCATGACCCACTTGTTCTAGATTTGGCTCTTCAAACTTGGCTTTTTTATCAACATACCTACATTCCATCTTCTGTGCTTCAACATACACTACTTTTGAAAGCATACATGAGGGACCCGGGGGCCCCATCGGTTAAGCGCCTGCCTTCGGCTCAGATCATGGTCCCAGAGTCCCGCATCGGGCTCCCTGCTCGGCGGGGAGCCTGCTTCTCCCTCTGCCTGCTGCTCCCCTGCTTGTGTTCTCTCTCTCTCTCTGACAAATAAATAAATAAGATCTTTTAAAAAAAGCATACATGAGGGGCGGAGCAAGATGGCGGAGGTGTAGGAGACCTGGATTTTGTCTGATCCCAGGAATTCAGCGGGATAGGGATCAAACCATTCTGAACACCTACAAACCCAATAGGAGATCGAAGAAAAGAAGAGCAACAACTCTCTGAACAGAAAAGCGACCACTTTCTGGAAGGTAGGACTTGTGGAGAAGTGAATCTGAGGCGATATTCGGGAAGATAGACGGCGGGGGAGGGGCCTCCGTCGGCGGCTTCTGGCAAGTGATAGAGCCGCGGAGCACAAAATCGGAACTTTTAAAAGTCTGCTCCGCTGAGGGACGTCACTCTGGTGGCTAAGCGGGGGGTGGAACCCTCCGGGACAGTGGGGTCTCAGGACCCTCGGGGTCACAGAAAGACCGGGGGTGCCTGAGTGTGGCAGAGCTCCCAGGTGTCGGAGCAGGGAAGCCGGCTGCAGAGGCGGAGCCCAGGCGCGGGCTCTCAGCTCAGGGTTGCCATAAACCGTGATCCGCCGCACAGTCGGGCCACTGCTCTTCCAGCAGGGACCCAACAAGCGGCAGATCCGGGGAGACTCCCCTTCCTCTCCCGGGAGGGGTGGCGTGGGAGCGCACCGCAGGGATCTGCTGGGTTTGGAGACTCCACCCAGGGTTGGGTGCCAGAGATAGAGGCGCGCGGTCACAGGCTGGGCGAGCACGGGTTGCGGCCGGAGACCGGGGAGACGGGAGTGACTGGCGGCTTTTCTCTGGGGGCAAACTGAGGAGTAGGGCCCTGAGTTCTTGGCTCCTCCGAGGCAGAGATTGGGAAACCACCATTTTCACTCTTGTCCTCCAAAGCTGTACGGAAAGCTTGCAGGGAACAAAAACTCCTGAGAGCAAACCCGAGCAGATTACTTAGCCCGGACTGGGCAAGGGCAGGGCAATTCTGCCTCTGGTAAAGACATTTGGGAACCACGGCAACAGGCCCCCCCCGAAGATCAGCAGGAACATCCAGCCAAGTCCAAGTTTACCGATCAATTAGAACGGCAGAACTCCAGCACTAGGGGAATACAGCACATAGAATTCATGGCTTTTTTACCATGATTCTTTAGTCTTTCAGTTAATTTTTTTTTAACTCTCTTTTCTTTCTTTTTTTTTTCTTGAATTTTTCTTTTTCCCTTTATCAACCAACATCTTATCAATCCCTTTTTTAAAAATATATTTTTTATTTTTCATTTTTAGAGTCATATTCTATCCCTTCATAGTAGTTACCCTTACTTTTGGTATATATATTATATATATACATAATATATATATTGTTCTCTCTTTAAAATTTTGAGATACAGTTTCTTCTAACAGATCAAAATATACCCTAAATCTTTAGTGTATGGCTTTGTTCTAGTCTCCTGCCTGATCACATTCTCTCCCTTTTTTTCCTTTTTTTTTTTAATCCTCTTCTTTCTTTTTTCAAACAGCTTCTTATCAATTCCTTTTATAAAATCTTTTATAATTTTCATCTTTACAGTCATATTCCATCCCTTCATCGTATTAACCCTTATTTTTGTACATATATGTTTTTCTTTCTTTAAAATTTTGGGAGGCACTTTCTTCTAACAGACCAAAATACATCCAAAATCTAGTGTGTGGCACTGATCTGTGCACCAGCCTGATCATATTTGATCATATTCTGTTTGTTTTGCTTTGTTTTTGTTTTTATCTTTTTCTTTTTCCTTTCTTTCCCTTTCTTTTCCCCTGGTTTCAAGTCTTTTCTGATTTGTTTAGTGTGTATTTTCTGGGGATGTAGTTACCCTGTTTGCAGTTTGTACTCTCATTCATCTGTTCTCCTCTGGACAAAATGACAAATGGAAAAAATCACCTCAACAAAAAGAACAAGAGGCAGCACCGACTGTAGGGGCCTAATCAATATGGACATTAGTACGATGTCGAAACTAGAGTTCAGAATGATGATATTAAAGATACAAGCTGGGCTTGAAAAAAACGTGCAAGGTATTAGAGAAACCCTTTCTGGAGAAATAAAAGAACTAAAATCTAACCAAGTAGAAATCAAAAAGGCCATTAATGAAGTGCAATAAAAAATGGAGGCTCTAACTGCTAGGATAAATGAGGCAGAAGAGAGAATTAGTGATATAGAAGACCAAATGATGGAAAATAAAGAAGCTGAGAAAAAGAGAGATAAACAACTACTGGATCCGAGGGCAGAATTTGAGAGATAAGCGATACCATAAGATGAAACAACATTAGAATAATTGGGATCCCAGAAGAAGAAGAAAGAGAGAGAGGGGCAGAAGGTATATTGGAGCAAATTACAGCAGAGAACTTCCCTAAATTGGGGAAGGAAACAGGCATCAAAATCCAGGAGGCACAGAGAACCCCTCTCAAAATCAATAAAAATAGGTCAACACCCCTTCATCTAATACTAAAACTTACGAGTCTCAGAGACAGAAAATCCTGAAAGCAGCTCGGGACAAGAGATATGTAACCTACAATGGAAGAAACATTAGATTGGCAACAGTCCTATCCACAGAGACCTGGCAGGCAGAAAGGACTGGCATGATATATTCGGAGCACTAAATGGGAAAAATATGCAGCCAAGAATACTATATACAGCTAGGCTGTCATTGAAAATAGAAGGAGAGATAAAATGCTTCCAGGACAAACAAAAACTAAAGGAATTTGCAAACATGAATCCAGCCCTACAAGAAATCTTGAAAGGGGTCCTCTAAGCAAAGAGAGAGCCTAAAAGCAACAGAGACCAGAAAGGAACACAGACAATATACAGTAACAGTCACCTTACAGGCAGTACAATGGCACTAAATTCCTATCTTTCAGTAGTTACCCTGAATGTAAATGGGCTAAATGCCTCAATCAAAAGACACAGGCTATCAGAGTGGATAAAAAAGCAAGACCCATCGATATGCTGTCTGCAAGAGACTCATTTTAGACCCAAAGACACCCCCAGATTGAAAGCGAGGGGGTGGAAAACCACTTACCATGCTAATGGACACCAAAAGAAAGCTGGGGTGGCAATCCTTATGTCAGACAAATTAGATTTTAAACCAAAGACTGTAATAAGAGATGAGGAAGGACATTATATCCTACTAAGAGGGTCTATCCAACAAGAAGATCTAACAATTGTAAATATCTATGCCCCTGACTTGGGAGCAGCCAATTATATAATGCAGTTAATAACAAAAGCAAAGAAACACATTGACAACAATACAATAATAGTGGGGGACTTTAACACCCCCCTCACTGAAATGGACAGATCATCTAAGCAAAAGATCAACAAGGAAATAAAGACTCTAAATGACACACTGGACCAAATGGACTTCACAGATATATTCAAAACATTTCATCCAAAAGCAACGGAATACACATTCTTCTCCAGTGCCCATGGAACATTCTCCAGAATAGATCACATCCTAGGTCACAAATCAGGTCTCAACTGGTACCAAAAGATTGGGATCATTCCCTGCCTATTTTCAGACCACAATGCTTTGAAACTAGAACTCAATCACAAGAGGAAAGTCAGAAAGAACTCAAATACATGGAGGCTAAAGAGCATACTAATAAGAATGAATGAGTCAACAAGGAAATTAAAGAAGAATTAAAAAAATTCATGGAAACCAATGAAAATGAAAACACAACTGTTCAAACTCTTTGGGATACAGCAAAGGCAGTCCTGAGAGGCAAGTATATAGCAATACAAGCCTTTCTCAAGAAACAAGAAAGGTCTCAAGTACACAACCTAACCCTACACCTAAAGGAGCTGGAGAAAGAACAGCAAATAAAGCCTAAACCCAGCAGGAGAAGAGAAATAATAAAGATCAGAGCAGAAATCAATGAAATGGAAACTAAACAGTAGAACAGATCAACGAAACTAGGAGCTGGTTCTTTGAAAGAATTAACAAGATTGATAAACCCCTGGCCAGACTTATCAAAAAGAAAAGAGAAATGACCCCAATCAACAAAATCATGAATGAAAGAGGAGAGATCACAACCAACACCAAAGAAATACAAACAATTACAAGAACATATTATGAGCAACTCTGTGCCAACAAATTAGATAACCTGGAAGAGATGGATGCATTCCTAGAGATGTATCAACTACCAAACCTGAACCAGGAAGAAATAGAAAACCTGAACAGACCTATAACCACCAAGGAAAGTGAAGCAGTCATCAAAAATCTCCCAAACAAACAAAAGCCCAGGGCCAGATGGCTTCCCAGGGGAGTTCTACCAAACATTTAAAGAAGAATGAATACCTGTTCTTCTGAAACTCGTCCAAAAAATAGAAATGGAAGGAAAACTTTCAAACTCATTTTATGAGGCCAGCATTACCTTGATCCCAAAACCAGACAAAGACCCCATCAAAAAGGAGAATTACAGACCAATATCCTTGATGAACATGGATGCAAAAATTCTCACCAAAATACTAGCCAATAGGATCCAACAGTACATTAAAAGGATTATCCACCACGACCAAGTGGGATTTATCCCTGGGCTGCAAGGTTGGTTCAACATCCGCAAATCAATCAACATGATACAATACATTAACAAAAGAAAGAACAAGAATCATATGATCCTCTCAATAGATGCAGAAAAAGCATTTGACAAAGTACAGCATCCTTTCTTGATCAAAACTCTTCAGAGTATAGGCATAGAGGGTACATACCTCAATATCATAAAAGCCATCTATGAAAAACCTACAGCGAATATCATTCTCAATGGGGAAAACCTGAGAGCTTTCCCCCTACGGTCAGGAACATGGCAGGGATGTCCACTATCACCACTACTATTCAACATAGAAGTCCTAGCCACAGCAATCAGACAACAAAAAGAAATCAAAGGCATCCAAATCAGCAAAGAAGTCAAACCCTCACTGTTTGTAGATGATATGATACGTTATGTGGAAAACCCAAAAGACTCCACCCCAAAACTGCTAGAACTCAGACAGGAATTCAGTAAAGTGGCAGGATATAAAATCAATGCACAGAAATCAGTGACATTCCTATACACCAACAACAAGACAGAAGAAAGAGAAATTAAGGAGTCGATCACAATTACAATTGCACCCAACACCATAAGATACCTAGGAATAAATCTAACCAAAGAGGCAAAGGATCTGCACTCAGAAAACTATAAAATACTCATGAAAGAAATTGAGGAAGACACAAAGAAATGGAAAGACGTTCCATGCTCATGGATTGGAAGAACAAATATTGTGAAGATGTCAATGCTACCTAGAGCAGTCTACACATTCAACGCAATTCCCATCAAGATACCATCCACTTTTTTCAAAGAAATGGAACAAATAATCCTAAAATTTGTATGGGACCAGAAAAGACCCCGAATAGCCAGAGGAATGTTGAAAAAGAACAGCAAAGCTGGTGGCATCACAATTCCAGACTTCCAGCTCTATTACAAAGCTGTCATCATCAAGACAGTATGGTACTGGCACAAAAACAGACACAAAGATCAATGGAACAGAATAGAGAGCCCAGAAATGGACTCTCAACTCTATGGTCAACTCATCTTCAATAAAGCAGGAAAGAATATCCAATGGAAAAAAGACAGTCTCTTCAACAAATGATGTTGGGAAAATTGGATAGCCACATGCAGAAGAATGAAACTGGACCATTTCCTTATACCACACACAATAATAGACTCCAAATGGTTGAAAGACCTCAATGTGAGACAGGAGTCCATCTAAATCCTAAAGGAGAACACAGACAGCAACCTCTTTGACCTCAGCCGAAGCAACTTCTTCCTAGAAACATCGCCAAAGGCAAGGGAAGCAAGGGCAAAAATGAACTATTGGGACCTCATCAAGATAAAAAGCTTTTGCACAGCAAAAGAAACAGTCAACAAAACCAAAAGACAACCGACAGAATGGGAGAAGATATTTGTAAATGACATATCAGATAAAGGGCTAGTATCCAAAATCTATAAAGAACTTATCAAACTCAACACCCAAAGAACAAATGATCCAATCAAGAAATAGGCAGAAGACATGAACAGACATTTTTCCAAAGAAAACATCCAAATAACCAACAGACACGTGAAATAAACTGAGGGTTGCTGGACTGGTGGGGGGTGGGAGGGATAGGGCAGCTGGGTGATAGACACTGGGGAGGGTATGTGCTATGGTGAGCGCTGTGAATTGTGCAAGACTGTTGAATCACAGATCTGTACTTCTGAAAGAAATAATACATTTTATGTTAAAAAAAAAAAAGTAGAAGATAGGAGGGAAAGAATGAAGGGGGGGGATCGGAGAGGGAGATGAACCGTGAGAGATGATGGACTCTGAAAAACAAACTGAGGGTCTGGAGGGGAGGGGGGTGGGAAGATGGGTTAGGTTGGTGATGGGTATTAAAGAGGGCACGTTCTGCATGGTGCACTGGGTGTTATACACAAATAATGAATCATGCAACACTACATCAAAAACTAATGATGTAATGTCTGGTGATTAACATAACATAATTAAAAAAAAGCATACATGAGACAGCTAATTCAGATTAGGTGTTAAAATTTTATCTATAAACAATCCAAACTTTTAAAAAACCCTTTAAGAGTCTGAGTACCATGAAAGTAAAATTGCCCTGTTGCTCTTCATATTTAGAGCATACCTTTGTTTGTAATATGTATGTGTCTGTGAGTGGTGGTCTTGTGTGGGGCTTCTCAATTATATCTGTGCCTGCATTTTTAAATAAAAATTAATCAAAGTATAGATTTTTAATTAGAATTTTGCTCCTAGGGAACATGATGCATAATGGAAAATAGTTCTGAATATCTGGTACATAGTGTAAAATATTCTTCTTAAACTTAGAAGAAATGTTTTTTTTCCCTGAAGTGAAGGTACTCAAAAAATGGAAATAACTGGAACTTAGTACCAGCTGCTGTATTATATCCTCTTAATTGCCAAAGTAAAGAAAATAAGCATATTAACTGCAAAAAGAGGACAATTCAACAAACCTGAAACCATGACTAATGTATGGAGAATAAAATAAAGACTACAGCTTTAGATTAGACTAAATTCTTTTTATTCCCATAATATACATGTACCGTAAAATGTGCTTAGATAACTAATAAAAGTATTTATCCTCAGATAAAGCATATTAGTAGTAGAAACCATAAAGTAGTATTTAAAATTATCTTAATTAAAAGTAAGTACTGTAATTATTCTAAGAGTTGAAAACAGGTGGTAATTAATATTCTCACTTATTTGCTGGATGAGGAAAGGTATCATCAGAGAAGAATATGTCTGTCATCTTAGTTTATGCCTCAAAACAACCTAAGAGCAGTGGTTAATAAAGTTACACATTTCATAAAGATAATACTGTTCAGGATAGATAGTATTGATATTACTTTATAAAAAGCAAATAATTTCAACCTAGAAAAGAGTGGTAACTCTTGATTCTATTTGGTGGTTTATTGTCTTGTGTTCTGTATTGTTTTTGAACAGCAATGGTCTTTGCTGCTGCTAGAACAATAAATTCCCTTCCTTTTCCTTCATCCTTGCACTCACTTAACACTGAATTTGGGATAGTAGTGAGAGGACAGACAAATAAGTCATTGGTGACTGAACATAATTCCCCAGGAATAAAAAGAAACTAAAACAATTTCAGAACATGCAGATTGATACTGACTTGGTTCTTTGTAATTTTTCCAAAATCAAAGATATAATTGTGTAGCGCAAAATCTACTGGGAAGCCTATATTGGTTTACTTTTTTAAAGGAAGCATAAAAAAAGTAACAAATGGGGTAAGATACACCAAGCCATTGTCTTCTCACTAGACTAATCTAGAGCTATGAGTATACACATGAGAAGAGATATAGAGAATTCAACAAAAGTTATGAAGATAACAAACATGAATAAAGATGGGAAAAGAGAGCTGTGAGGACAAAGTTGAAGAAAATGTAATTGTAGAAGAGAAAGCACAGGGACAATTTAATAATGCCCTTCAAGTCTATCAGAGGCTATTCAATAGACCTGCTGACCAGCTGTTCCTAATCTTCCTTGAAATCATAAGTTGGAAGGGGTCAGAATTGTAATTTAACAGATTTAGATCAAGGAAGAGATGAGGACAGCAGAGAGGGAACAAGAGGTTGGTCCCAAAGAAAATCTCAAGTGCTATATAACACCCCAGAAGTCTTTGCTTACATTAATGTTTTGTTCATAAAGGTAAAGCCACCTGTACAAACCAATTATTTTTCCTCTCATCATTTATTCTCTTCCTTTAAAAATATTAAAAATAAGTAAAACAAAAGCTTACAAGGTGGTTATAAGCATCCCTATTATAAAGAAAACTCCAGAGTGAGAGGCAGTAAGGTATAATAATTAAGAGCATGGGTCAAGAAGAGGTGGCATAAGACCTAGGCTGTGGAGAGCAGGTCCCATCAAGCCCAGCATCAGGACAGCAATTGACTGAAAAGCAAGTGGGCAGACAAGGATGAGAGGCCAAGGGTCCAGAGGAGATACAGCTAATGTAGATCAGGAGGACTTGAAAGAGTAGAGCAAGAATAGTGGTCAAAGAATCAGGCAAACAGTCCATGACCAACCACTGTCACAGACGCCCATGAAGCAAATCCTGAAACAGGAGGGATGCATTGGCCAGTTTCAGCTGATCCATGAGGCTTTCAGTCTGGTGGCAGCAAGGCGTAAGTAACCCAGGCTTGGCTAGCTACCATGGGTGAAATTAAAGCCTGTTGATGAGGTGGAATATGGGAGGATTAGACAGTTCTCTGGCAAAAGCACCTACTTGGCATAAAGTAATAATGAGTTTCTCAGCCCTTTGGGATCTGTTGCTTATGGTTTTGCTACATGAGATGTTGATATGGTGCTTTTAATTTATTATGAATACTTTATTTTAATTTGTGGCTTGTAAATAGTGCCTTTTCAGTGACCACTTAAGTCACTGATCTTTATAAATAATTTACTGTAGAAATTACAAGTGCTTTCTAGAGGGGATTATCTGCTGAGGTTTGCTAATCGACCTGACATAGGCAGCTTCTTTATCTGTCAGTCTGCTAAATTGTGTGCGTTGTTTAATTACTATAAAGATGTCAATGTGACTAGACTTCCTTTTTCTGACAGATACAGAAAAACATTTGGTAATTTTTTTCTGTATTTACAATGCGATTCATACTTGAAAGCTATGATATATTGCATTTTTCATTGATATTGTAGCCCAAAGGAGACACTTGTCAAAAATACTCTTCCGGATAAATCATAATCAAATTTTTTTTAAGATTTTTTATTTATTTGACAGAGAGAGATGCAGCAAGAGAGGGAACACAAGCAGGGGGAGTGAGAGAGGGAGAAGCAGGCTTCCCGCGGAGCAGGGAGCCTGATGCAGGGCTCGATCCCAGGACCCTGGGACCATGACCTGAGCTGAAGGCAGACGCTTAACGACTGAGCCACCCAGGTGCCCAGTCAACTGTATTTTTTTTTTTTTTAAGATTTTATTTACTTGACAGAGAGAGTCACAGCGAGAGAGGGAACACAAGCAGGGGGAGTGGGAGAGGGAGAAGCAGGCTTCCCGCCGAGCAGGGACCCCGATGCGGGGCTCGATCCTAGGACCCTGGGACCATGACCTGAGCCGAAGGGAGATGCTTAACGACTGAGCCACCCAGGCACCCCAATCATAATCAAATTTGAGGTGATCTTCTTTGTAGGCATATGTGAAGATGAGGTATTTTATTCAAATTTGTTTATAAGTTCAGCAATTATTTTTAATTAATTAGAATCTCACTCTCAAATTGATCACATCCATGAAATTTAGACTCTCTAACCCATACAACTTCCTATATTTCTACAATTTGGGCTGTGTATGTTTCTGTAGTGAAGTGTACATCACATTTTGTGTCACCTAAATAGATAACACTTATTATTTGAAATGATGTAGAGCAGTAGTTCTCGAAGAGAAATCCTTAAACCGGCAGCGTCAGCCCATCCTGAGAACTTGTTAGAAATACAAAATTTAGGCTCCACCCCAGACCTACAAATTCAGAAATTTGGAGGATGGGGCCCAGCCATCTGCATTTTAACAGGAGAATCTAATGCATGCTCAAGTTTGAGAAGCACTGATGAAGTGGATCAATTAGTTGCTTCATTTATGTGACTTATGTGATTAATTTATTTGATTCATGTAAATTAATCTAGTCTCTGTGACTTGGTAGCTCCTATGAGGGATACTCGAGGGGTTAGTCATAAGTTCCTCTTCAAGAAGCATATAATCTGAGATGTTAACTCACAGTCAAAGAATTCAGTAATATTATAAGAGTCTAACATATATCACCGTGGTTTATGATAAATTACCAGATTTAGAAAGATGGTATAATTTTGTCATTACACTCTCGTGATTAAGGGTTAGACTCAAGAGTCAAACTTCTTATATTCAAATCCCAGCTTTGTCACTAATTGGTACCTACCTCAGAGGATTATTGTGAGTCTGAAGGAGTTAGAACAGTGCCTGACACATGCTGAAGGCAATGTAAATGTTAACTATTATTATTTTAGTATCATAAACAGTGAGTTCCATGAGAATTCAAAGAAACTTTTTTTTTTTTTTGGCTGAAGGAATTGGGATATCACAGAAAAGAGGTAATTTTATCCGAGCTTTGAAGTATGAGGCTGTGTTGTGTTGGTGGAAGAGTAGGAAAGGGTGTTGTTTTCTGGTCCTTTGCAATTCCTATTACGTCTGCCTAGAAGGCAGTTCTTTGTTCCACTCCATCCTCATCCCTGCTCTTTCTCCAGAACTCGACTATGTCATTGGACCTCTTCCTCTGTGAGGATATCACCTTCCTCTGGCCAGTCCAGAGGAGTGCCATGCCTCAGGGCTCAGACCACCAGGTGCACACCTGCAGCTGAACAGGTTGGGTTTATTACTCCTTGCAGCAAAGGATGCCATTTATTTTTCAGTGGAACCATGAGGCATTTCAGTAAGAGGGTGTTAGAAAGAACCTCTTATAGGTTTTGGCTTCGGTTGGGTGATTTGAGAGAGGGTCTGAAAAAGCAGGCTTCTCTCTAGATATTGTCAGAAAGTGGGAACAATTTTATGATTGAATATCTCAATAAATCTAATCTAGAGGGAGGGCAGACTAGAGTGAGGATAAAGCTTCTGTTGGTAAAGAAGCAATGGTCACTCATTTTAGTTGAGAGAAAATGAAGTTTGTCATTTTGTGGGTAGTACAGTGACCTCGTTTTTGTCTGTGCTTAGAAAAAGTTATGAAGTGGCCTTGTTTGACCTCACCTTTTCATGTTCTTGGACTGAGCTTGTCTGGAGTTGATACTCTATAGGATTATTTAGGTTCTATAGGAGAATAACAAGGCTTCCCTGTAAGTACCAAGCCACCTTCTGGATGTCAGGAGCTGGGTTTTAGAAGTTACACATTCCATCCTTCCAAAGCTCTTTTCAGTGTCTCTATTAAATCACTTATCACGTCACATTTTAAGCAAACCAATGCCTAGTATGTTATAGTCAGTAAAGATTTGATAAATGAATGAAAAGATGAGTTGTTGAAACGATTGACTGGTGACTTTTAGGATGTGTACCTCCTTTCCCATCTTCATTAAAAGCCATTAATCATAAGACTTTGAGGAAATAAGAAATATCTCTTTATAAGGAAAATATTAGTGAACATGGTGTTGGAACTTAGAAAGAAATGCAGTTGAAAAGTGAGGGTGAGTCTATCAATTATCAATTACAATTTTGTCAAATGAATTAGTCACCTTTGCTCATATTTTTTAGGAAAGGAAGTAACCACCAGTAGACTCACCACCCATTAATACTATTTTGCCGATGTGAAATTCAAAAGCAATATAAAGAAAAAAACATATTGTGCAAATGTATATAGCCATCATGTATATGTGAGAGGTATGTTTCCCATTTAGGACATAATTTACTAATAAGTGTTTACTCTATGTGTCCTGAAATAATTGTTTTTTTCTTCTCCCTGGGTCTATGCCAGGTCCTCAATTTCTGTCATTCATTCCAATATTTTCATTTATCACACCTTTTTTAAAAATGTGTTGTGACTGATATGAGGAATTCTTAATTGCAGGAAACAAACTGAGGGTTGCTCGAGTGGGGGGTGGGGTGGGAGGGATGGGGTGACTGGGTGATAGACACTGGGGAGGGTATGTGCTATGGTGAGCGCTGTGAATTGTGCAAGACTGTTGAATCACGGATCTGTACCTCTGAAACAAATAATGCAATATATGTTAAAAAAAAAAGAAGAAGAAGAAGAAGAAGAAGAAGAAGAAGGTAGCGGGAGGGGAAGAATGAAGCGGGGGAAATCGGAGGGGTAGACGAACCATGAGAGACGATGGATTCTGAAAAACAAACTGAGGGTTCTAGAGGGGAGGGGGGTAGGAGGATGGGTTGGCCTGGTGGTGGGTATTGAGGAGGGCACATTCTGCATGGCCTGGTGGTGGGTATTGAGGAGGGCACATTCTGTACCCATGGAGCACTGGGTGTTGTGCACAAACAATGAATCATGGAACACTTCATCCAAAACTAATGATGTAATGTATGGGGATTAACATAAGAATAAAAAAAAAAGAAAAAAAAAGAAAAAAAATAAATAAAAATGTGTTGTGAGAGAGTGAGAAAGAGAGGGAGAGGTGAAACACCCCTCACACACTTACAAAACTGCTATATATATGTGTGTGTGTATTTCTTTCTAAGTATGTATATACACGTATATGGTATATATTTAGTATATATCATGTGGATATATATATATATATTTTCTATCTTCTACTATATATGAGTATATGTAACTTTTCTTCTTTTTATTAAGGTTTAATTGACATGCAACATTCTATTAATTTCAGGTGTGCAACATACTGATTCAATATTGGTATATAATGCTAAATGATCACCAAAATAAGTCTAGTTAACACCCATCACCATACATAGTCACATATTTTTTTCTTGTGATGAGAACTTTTAAGTTTTACTCTCTTAGCAACTCAGTAGCCTTCCTAATTAAAAAATATTTAGTGTGATTTTGGGGTGCCTGGGTGGCTCAGATGGTTGAGCATCATCTGCCTTCGGCTCAGGTCATGATCCCAGGGACCTGGGATCGAGCCCCATGTCTGGCTCCTGGCTCAGCAGGGAGCCTGCTTCTCCCTCTCCCTCTGCCTCCCCCCTGCTCATGCTCTCTCTCTCTCTGTATTCTGTGTCTCGAATGAATAAATAAAATCTTTAAAGAAATATTTTATGTGATTTTAAGACCCATTTTTATGTATTATTATTAAAGCAATGTCTGTTATTCTGATCTACTTTCTCATGCTATTTAAAGGTATAAACTGAAATTTGTCCATTCAAGTTTCAAATGCATTTTGCACATATGGTTATAATAAATCTGTCATCATGTGCTCTTAGTATGGTAGCAGTAAGTTTTAAATGTTTTACTTGTTATGCTATTAAAAAATCAATGATATTGGGCGCCTGGGTGGCTCAGTTGGTTGGGCGACTGCCTTCGGCTCGGGTCATGATCCTGGAGTCCTGGGATCGAGTCCCGCATCGGGCTCCCTGCTCAGCAGGGAGTCTGCTTCTCCCTCTGACCCTCCTCCCTCTCATGCTCTCTGTATCTCATTCTCTCTGTCTCAAATAAATAAATAAAATCTAAAAAAAAAAATCAATGATATTAAAATGTTCTGACAAATCAGCTAAAAGACAAGAGATCACAGAATTTTATTGGAGGAACAGCATTTAGAGTCTATCTAGTTCGACACTTTCATTTTACAGACTTGGGATGTGACGTCCAAAGATATCAAATGTCTTGCCCGAGGTTATACGGCTCTTTGGCAGAGCTGAGACTACAGTCAGGTTTCCTGACTCAGGCCACATTGCTCTGTGCTACTTCCTATCTCCAAACTGTGCTACTTCCTATCTCCAAACGCCAGAATCATTTTTCGTAAAATTGGCCCTACACACAATTATTGAATAAGTAAAGATTGTTTTGAGTTCCAATCCTTGACACTAACCCTTGGCTACCTTCCTGTGATTTCCCTTTAGACTCTGACAGAGCCCTGTGGTAATGGTTGTCTTTTCTTCACATCTCTTAACCTTCTTCTCTTGTAAAGTGACTGGGTAGGAAATAAACTAATCATTGTCAGCTTACTAGCCCGTAAACATATTAATTCTCTCAGATAATATCTTCATCTGTTCAGGCTTCTATAACAATACCATAGACTAGGTGGCTTAAAAACAACAGAATTTTATTTCTCACAGTTCTGGAGATGAAAAGTCCAGTATCAAGGCACCAGCTGATTTGTGTCTGGTGAGACCCTGCTTCCTGGTCAATAGACTGCTGTCTTCTTGCTGTATCATCACATGGCAGAAAAGGCAAGGGAGCTTTTGGGGTTTCTTTTATAGGGACACTAATCCCATGCATGAGGGCTTCATGATTTAATCACTTACCAAAGGCCCCATCTCCTAATACCATCCTATTGGGGGTTTAGGATTTCAATATATGATTCGGGGAGTGGGAGACATAACATTCAGTCTATAGCAGATAGCATACTGCCTTAATACAGCTAAATTATTATTTAAGATAGTTGCTAATGGCAGGTGTTTCAGATAAGACAAAAGGATAGGAAAATTAATATTTTTAGAAAAGTATTTTTTGTGTGTGATTTGTTCCAGTGACTTTCTACTTACAAGGCTAGCCTTTTTTTTTTCTTTTGTTACGTTTTTTAATTTTAATTCCAGTATAGTTAACATACAGTATTATATTAGTTTTAGTTGTACAATAATGTAAGCAATATATATTATATCATATCCACAAATGTCAAAAAACCTAGAGCCTTCTACATGGACATTGAAGATGTGGCTGGATTTTCCCATTTCCCAAAGTAAATCAAACTGCATTCTTTTCATTCTTTCAACAACTGTTTATTGGGTACCAGTTTGTGCCTGGTACTGTTGAGAAGCTGAAAATATAGCAGTGAACAAAATGGACAAAGTCCCACTTAAAAGTGTTTTTAGGAACTATAACAATGATTCATAATATTTTTCAAATAAAATGTTCTAACCCAAAGAAACTATGTCAGATCAATGACTGAAGAGAGACATATTTAAGAATTTAGTTATCTCTGGGGCGCCTGGGTGGCTCAGATGGTTAAGCGTCTGCCTTCGGCTCAGGTCATGATCCCAGGGTCCTGGGATCGAGTCCCGCATCGGGCTTCCCGCTCCTTGGGAGCCTGCTTCTCCCTCTGTTTCTCTCTGTCTCTCATGAATAAATAAATAAAATCTTTAAAAAAAAAAAAAAAAAGAATTTAGTTATCTCTGTCTACAACTAGAGCCCAGAATCTTGTACTTGGTAATTATATTATTGATAATTATATTAAACACCAATTTATATGCATTACCCTTTTTTTTTTTTGCCATAGGCTCTTTTTTTTATTTTTTTTATTCTTATGTTAATCCCCATACATTACATCATTAGTTTTAGATGTAGTGTTCCATGATTCATTGTTTGTGCAGCATCACCCTTTTTATAATAGAAATTTACAATGGTAGAAATAACTCTCAAGTCATACTTTTCCTCTTTGCTTATTATTTTAAGCTTTGGGGTAGTGACTGATATAAGAAAGGGTCCCAGTTTTTTCTGGATCAACATTTGAAGCCCATCTAAAACTGCTTTTAATTCAGTTTTTATTTCCCCCCCCTTTTTTTTAAATTTATTTATTTGAGAGAGAGAGAGAATGAGAGAGAGAGAGCACATGAGAGGGGGGAGGGTCAGAGGGAGAAGCAGACTCCCCGCCGAGCAGGGAGCCCGATGCGGGACTCGATCCCGGGACTCCAGGATCACGACCTGAGCCGAAGGCAGTCGCTCAACCGACTGAGCCACCCAGGCGCCCTTATTTTCCCCTTTTATGCTGACCCCTTGTAGGTTAAAGGGAATATTGTGGATCAAATGTTGTACTCTTTATTTTTCACTGTCAATCACTCTATCCTATTCCTCTCTTATTTTCTTGGGAACATGTATGGCTTTTATAGGTAGCTTGAGGGAAATAGAAGTAAAACAAAAAGGCCTCAACTTTCAAGATATGAGATATGATGTCAGAAATAGGCAATAGAGATATTCCTGAAGAAAACTGTGGATAAACTATACTATACCACATAAACTATAAATTACTTTTCTGCTTTTTACTTTTCATATGTTTAACGCTAATCTAGGGTTCAAGTTTTATGTTTGGCTTAAAATATCATAGTCATATACTTCCTGCAAAGTCTTGACTCAGACCTGTAACAAAACTTAACAAGAAGTAGAAATAACTCATCCATTTTTCTTGAGCCATGTAGACTAGTAAAATTAGCATCCACTGCTAAGTCTTTTAAACAGAGGCTTGTTTTCTGGTGTGAGGTAGACAAAGAAGGAAACAGAGGCATCAATCCATTGTCCCTTCTCTCCCTTACAATCTTCAATACCAATGTAGAGTCGTCTGAAGATCCAGGGTTCTCTTCTGCTTCAATCTAGAATGACCTAAAGGAGGTAGGAATGAATCCTCTCAGACTTTCATGTGGCCACTAACAGTACATAACTAACTCTCTTGTCCTTAAAGAAACCAAGGCATCACCTATAATGTGCCTTGTGATTATGTGCTCGAGTTTTCCTGCCGCACTGAACACATTTCGTTGTTGGAAGTAGGTGCTTATATCGTGCTGGCTGATCTCACACAAGACAGAGCCAGGGAACATTTATTATCAAGTTTATCTCTCTTAATGTAGCACACAGAACACCTTTTTGCATATTTTATAATTAGCAGTTATTGATGAACGCAGGATAAAGTTGGTGTTCTTCATATGGTACTTACACTACATGAATATACTTGACACTGGTTCTTTTTTCCCTATTTCCTAAGACAAGATAATCCCATCAGTATTTATTTAATACCTCTCCAATGAAGTCACAATTGGCACAGATTTACCCAGCTCATATTAAGCACAGATTCTTGTTTACTTCAGTAGTACAGATGCCCTTACATATGATATAATTGTATCATAGAGTGTGAAACAGCATTTTGTGAAAGGACCTAGAATACTAGAATAGGAAAGATGATAAGAAGAGTAAGGAGTGAGAAGTCAAGAGGAAAATTATGACCCAGCCTGTAGAGTTTTAAGTTAAAAAAAAAAAATAGAAAAGGAAAAAGAAAACACTGTTAGTAATTTGGACTTGATTTTTTTCTATCAAAGATAAAAAGAGATCAAGATCTCTTTCCTAATTTACTTGTAGTCTGGAAGCTAGTGGTTGAGAGCCATAGTTCAAGTTTAGTATACAATTTAATGTTTATTCTCACCAAAAATAACAATAGACACAGACATCAAAGGAAGAAGTAACATCATGTTATATTTATATTTTCATCACTGGAACAAAAGTAGTATGTGCTGAAGAAAGGGCTAAGAAATCAAGAAAATAAAGAGTATATTATAACACAATTTTGAATATTGCTAACTACATAGCAAATTGCTTGCCTAGTTTTGCTTCATGTGTGATATGATTTATTACCGCTGAGTGTTTGGCAGGAAGAATTAAATGTTTGCATTTTTATTGCACCATTAAATGTCCCTGCCATGAAATATATTGAGAGTAGGACAGCACACTTCATGGAGAAAAGAAATCATATTGCAGTGGGTGTATTATCCTTCATCCTCAAATGAGTCATGCAAAGCTGACTGCGTCTCATGCATTCATTTTTTAAGTTTATGACCAATTCAACTTTTTTGTGGTTTCGTACACAACGGCTTAGTGATAATAGACAGCAATATACGGCTGCATGAAAGAACACTCATACTATTTGCTGCTAACTTTTTTGGTAGCAGTCACCCTGCATTTGAACCCTGAAATTGGATACTTAACCTACTGATTAAATATTGACCATTTAAGGGCAAATATAAAGGTTTCTCAAAGTGTCTGCTTTACTTCAGTATAATTTGATTTCCTCGTAGCTAATTTAGAGACTGAAAAACATTCCTAATATTGTTTGAGACTTAAAAGCAAAACAAACATTATGAAATAATTGGCTTATGGTTATTAGCAAATTAAATATTTGCTAATTAAAATTAGTATTAAAAATTATCATGCATGCACAGTATGACATGGATATTTTATTCAAGTAATCTTTTAAAAAGTATGTGCTAATCTATCTATTTTAAAACTAAAATGAGGGGTGCCTGGGTGGCTTAGTCGGTTAAGCAACTGCCTTCTGCTCCGGTCATGATCCTGGAGTCCCTGGATCGAGTCCCACATTGGGCTCCCTGCTAGGCAAGGAGTCTGCTTCTCCCTCTGACCCTTCCCCCTCTCATGCTCTCTCTCTCTTTCTCATTCTCTCTCTCTCAAATAAATAAATAAAATCTTTAAAAAAATAAAACTAAAATGAAATTTCACTATAATACTATTAGCTAGGAGTAGATTTAGGGTAAAGGAGATTCTGTCTTTGGCTCCATCCATTAATCTTTGGTCACTGAAATAGGAAGGAAGGAAAGTAGGGAGGGGGGGCGCATGGATAAAGGAAAGGGAAGGGAACAAAACTCAGCGATCAAGCTATCTCAGCCTATTTCTTTTTAATGTATATTTTTATTTTATTTTAAAGATTTATTTATTTTGGGGGCAGGGGAGGGGCAGAGGGAAAGGGAGAGAGAGTTTTAAGCAGACCCCCACACTGAGCCTGGAACCCGACACAGCACTCAATCTCAAGACCCTGAGATCATGACCTGAGCTGAAATGAAGAGTTGGATGCTTAACCGACTGAGCCACCCAGGAGCCCCTATTTTTATTTTATTTTAAAGTTCATATTTATTCCAAACCTTTAGACTTCTTGATATTTTTCATGATAAGAGTTAGTTATGGGTCGGGTGCCTGGGTGGCTCAGTTGGTTAAGCCACTGCCTTCGGCTCAGGTCATGATCCTGGAGTCCCGGGATCGAGTCCCACATCAGACTCCCTGCTCAGCAGGGAGTCTGCTTCTCCCTCTGACCCTCCCCCTTCTCATGCTCTCTCTCTCTCATTCTCTCTCTCAAATAAATAAATAAAATCTTTTTAAAAAAAAGTTAGTTATGGGTCTTATAATTTACCAGTGATCATTTGCATGTGATGGGTATTGGTGCATAAACATTCCATTTCAATGCTGTGATGGCCCTAGTCCCCATCCACCATTCTATAATGGAAGGCTTGATAATGTTATGATTGGGGATGGTGACTATCATGATGGTCTAATCATTGCAGGCTGTGTCTTCCTTCTGATTCTTTCAATAAATTTTGCTTGCTGACACAAATATATTCTCATTTTTTACCTGAGAGATAATGTAAGTTTTAGATTTTGAATTCATAATCTTAGTGCAACATGCATTTCCATTTTTCTCTTAATTTTTCTTTTGAGTGATAAACATCATTTCAGTGGCCTTATGCTTGAAAACAGAACAAGCTGTGAATCAGAATAATAGCTCTACTGGAATAAAAGTGGTTATGGAAATCTCACCCCTCAGGTGACATTCTATACAAAGAGCAGCCAAGTGCCTCAAATTCTGTTGGGATATAATTATCTCATAATAACTTTTCCCAACACCACTGCATCACAATCAGGCCATAAAATGTGTTTTTGTGTCTCAGGAAAGAAGATAGAGTAAGCAATTTGGAATATTACAAACAGACTCAATTGAGCTGTTTAATTTGCATGGATTATCTTCATCCTATAAAAGTCTCTTTGACCAATGAGAGTTCTCAGTTGCCTTAGTCCAGAGAGCGTTATAATTTTATATGCACACATTTGCATAAATTGAGATTAAAAAGTTGCTCAAAATAGAATAAGAGCAAAAGAACTATTAAAACATTAACTGCTGTAAATAATATCTTTTTACAACTTTTGAGATGTTTTATTCTCCTGTATTTAGCATATATCTAACAGATATTTTACCAGCAAAGATATGTAAAATAAATCAAACTAGAACAACCCTATAATTATATCTGTATAAATGTTTCAAAGGATTGTATTATAATTAAACTGTGTGGTAGTAATTTTGTTATGCTATTTCTAATATGCAAACAAACTTTATACAATGGTCATAGACTTGAGTTAAATCAAGTATGTTCTGTAATTTCCACATCTGTTTTAGAAGCCAATAAAGTTCTAAACATAATTTTAGTCCATGTAACAAACATTTGTTAGTTCTTACATTTCATTGAGTTCCTGGGGATATAAAGAATAAGACTTTGTTTTTTCCCTTACGGAGCTTGTGGTGCAGTGTTAGTGGTACTGAATTGTTATGCATTGGAAGAAACAGATAACTAGCACAGGGGATAGAAGAGCACAGAGGAGGAGCCCATAGCCTCGCTTGGGAGTTGAGGGATCATTTCTTGAAAGAGACTGACACTTAAGGCTTGGATTTCTTTATTTTTTTAAGATTGATTTATTTGAGAGAGAAAGAGAGAGAGCACAAGCAGGAGGGACAGAGGGAGAGAATCTCAAGCAGACTCCAGGCTGTGAGCACAGAGCCCGACCACCATGAGATCACCACCTGAGCCGAAACCCCAAGAGTCTGTCGCTTAACCGACTGCACCAACCAGGTGTCCCTAAGACTTGGATTTAAAGACTGGGCAAGCATTGTCTAAAAATGAACAACATTATTCAAAAAATAAATGAAGATTTGGACAAGCATGAAAGATAACATGGTTTTTTTTAAGGTTAGGTCTCTTAAGGTATAACTTATATTAGTAAAGTCCATTCCTTTTAGGTGTTCAGTTCTAAGAATTTAGACAGTGGCATGTAGTCATGTAACTCCTACTGCAATCAAAATATAGAACATTTCTAGGGCGCCTGGGAGGCTTAGTCGGTTAAGCGTCTGCCTTCAGCTCAGGTCATGATCTCCAGGTCCTGGGATTGAGCTCTGCATCGGGCTTCCTGATCAGCAGGGAGTCTGCCTCTCTCTCTCTTCCTCTGGCCCTCCCCACCACTCGTTCTCTCTCTCTCTCAAATAAAATAAATAAAATCTTTAAAAAACAAACAAACAAACAAAAACAAAATATAGAACGTTTCTGTTACCAGATAAATTTCCCTTTTGTCCCTTGGTAGTCAGTTCCTTACCCCTACCTCAGTCCCTAGTAACCACTGATCTCTTTTTGTCCCTATAATTTTGCCTTTTCTAGAATATCATATCAATGGAGTAATATAGTATATAGTCTCTTGGATCTGTCTTCTTAAATTATGCATTCAAGAGTCATCCGTGGGCACCTGGGTGGCTCAGTTGGTTAAGCGACTGCCTTCGGCTCAGGTCATGATCCTGGAGTCCCGGGATCGAGTCCCGCATCGGGCTCCCTGCTCCGCGGGAAGCCTGCTTCTGCCTCTGGCCCTCCCCCCTCTCATGTTCTCTATCTCATTCTCTCTCTCAAATAAATAAATAAAATCTTAAAAAAAAAAAAAAGAGTTGCTTCTTAAAAAAAAAAAAAAAAGAGTCATCCGTGTGGTTGCATGTATCTGTAGTTTATTCCCTTTTTGCTGCGTAGTATTCCACTGCATGGATTTACCCTACTTGTCAATTCCTTCTCCAGTTGATGGCCATTTGGGTTATTTATAGTTTTTAAAAGATTATGAATAAAGCAGCTATAAACATTTGTGTACAGACTTTCGTGGAGATGTATGTTATCTTCATTTCTCTGGGATAAATATCTAGGAGTGGGACTCTTGGGTTATATGTGGAATATTTGGATGCAGCTGACAGAAGTGTGAAACAGGATGAATTACCCACAATTTGCAATTACTGTGGCAAAGTAAGAGAAAGGAAGAAACAGAAAGAGGGGGCAAAGATCAGATTAATCAGTACTTTTTATTTCATGCTAAAAAACTCAGACTGTATTACCAAAGCAATGGAGAATTTTTAAGCAGTGATGTGTGTTCCTATTTTGTCTGAGGTATCAGAGTGAAGCTTGAACCGGTTAGTAGAGGCGTTGGGGTAAAGATGAGGCTGGAGTCAGCAAAAACATTTTAGGATTTTATTAGTAGTAGTACCTATTCCTGGCCCTTTTCCATTAGAAAATAAAAATGTGGTGCATACTCAAGACTTCCAATGTCACAATTCCAGGATACTATGCAGGTGGGAAAACATGTTTACTGATAACACTTTCTGAGGAATTAATAGCTAGCTCCCTAGGAACACAGTCTAAGCTAAGTAGATTTCACTAGGAAGAAGAGACTTCACTATGCAGAACTACGCAGGTGCTTGCTTGACTCCCAGGCACTGGCATTTTAATCCTCCTAACACCCCTATGAGGTAGGGTGCCATTATCATCTGCATTTGTTAAAATGGAAAAAGCAGAGGTTTTGAAGTCAAGCTGTGTGCACACCAGAGCTACCACTTACTACCATAATAATCGTATTGCCGGGATAATCAATGATAAATTGCTTAGTCTCTGTGAACTCAAATTCCTTGTCTGTAAAATGGGTATCGTGGTATCTACCTCATAGAATTATAGGAGGATTGAATGAAACAATATATAAAATGTCCTTAGAATAGTGCTCGTGGTCAGCAAGTGTTTCCTCCCTAGAGTTACCCTATACCTTTCTTTAGATTTACACAATGAAATGTTAATTGCTAAGTTGGAAATTAAGCTTGAATAATTAAAAATCAAAGAAAAAAATCAAGCATTCAAATTAATTCCAAAGATTGTTAATGAACTTATAACAACACTTTAAAAAATCCATTTAAAAACAACATAAATGAGAACCAGGTTCCTTCATCTGTTTTTTTGATTCATCTGTTTTGATGAAGATTAAATGAGATAATTTACATGAAGCATGTGGATCACAGACACATATTCTCCCTTGTTTATGGATCTCCTTTCTCATGGAAATAATTATAGAAAAATACTTTTTCATTATAATCAGTAGTGGATCTGGGACATTTCTTCTGACAAAATCTTTAGTAAAGACAAGTTTGGAATATTTAAAGGACTACCATGTATTAGGAAGAATAATCTTGTTTTATGCATTTCCCAACACCTGAGTAGACCATTAAATAGATGTTGAGGGAGACAGTTTTGGGAGAAAGATAAAATGGGCCTGTAATCATTAGAGTTGTCCAGTGGAAGAGACTGGTTTTCATTTTGCAGAATAGAACTGCCTGTCAGAAATGATTTAAAATAAATTATTGCATTCCAAGAAGAGGTTAAACTAGATGTCCTACAGAAATCTTCTGTAATATAATCTATCATACTTGGCCTTTCCAACTGTATGACTCAATGATTCTCTACTTTTACTTCTTCAGAGTCTATAAATACTTTAACATCATAATGCTTCATTCGAAAACCATTCTGACTTTTCAAATATTTATTGCTTTCATACTGCTAAATTCTGGATTTCAAGTAATGTGACACTTAGGTTACCAAAATATTTTTTAGGTGACTGAAGGGCTCATTGAATTCCATTTTGTTTTTAGAGACATAAATTTCTTCATGCCGGAATATATCTTGTTGTTCAATATGAGGTCATAAAAGGACTGTGTCTTTTCCTGTGGATATCAATTTATTTGGTATGCATGTCCTCATGTGAACTGTTTTTGGAGCAAGACTGCATGGTTTTGGTGTGTTGCCCTTGGTAGCTTTGATTCATTCACAGGGTCATATTAGAGTGGGTGAGCCATTTTAAATATAATAGTTGTCCTTGTTCTCATCAATAGGACTTCAACATAGATTCTGTTTTTAATTTTGAACATTGGGGGGAAATGTACTTGAAAAGGAATCAGTTATTTCTCACATACTGCCAAGTGGATTTTTTCCTTTGAAGTTATTCTTTATCAATTCATCCCTTGTATTTCCACTGCTAATACTCCAATCCAGACCTTCTCCATTTCATGCCTAGAGTCTTACCTTTGCCTTGCCTACTGTGATCTGTTCTAAAACTGCTACAGAATTAAGCTTCATAAAATACCTATTTATAAAATACCATGTATTAAGCTTTCAATGGCTCACCATGACTTGTAGAGAAAAAAAATAAAAACAAAAATTATTTTTAGCCTTGACTTTAAGTCTTCCACGATATGACTGTGCCTGCCGAAACAATTTGCTTTTAGGTACCAATTCTCAGCTCCTTCTGTGCCAAACTCAGTCCTAACAACTTATTTCCTTGTCTGTCTCCATGATCCAACTATATAAATATGATCTGTGCTTCAGAAAGCAATTCAAGTTCCATTCTTTCCACAAAGCTTTCTTCTGAGGACACTTAGTCACATTAGTCTGATCTCCTGTGGTGTTTATTGTCCATGTCATCAGACAGACAACAAGAAGGCTAGGCTTGGAAAAAAATTCATTATATCTATGCCTCTTAAGATGAAAAAACAGAGACTTTGGATCTTTGAAGGCAACACAGTGCTTTTTCTTCATTATTGATTAATCTTGAGTAGGTATGTTGTCTGCTGCCAGGGTAACCTAATGAAGGATGTTTTGTCACCCTGATTTACTTTTCCAAATTATCTTTAGATTTGAATTTGATTTAATATTATCAATATTTTTCTAGATTAATTATTTGTGGTCATATATGCCTTGAATATAGGCACTCTGCATAATTTCCAAAAACAGTTTCTTATCTACCACAGAAGAATGTCATAAAATTTGCTCTAAGCTAATTTTAGACATCACATTAGTTTTCCCAGCCTGCTAGAACCATGTAACTTGGCGTAATGCTGCAGCCTCATCATATCCCACCCCTTTAAGCAAGTGCTAGTCCTGAGGGGGGCAGAGGGACGACTGTTTACATAACTGCCTACCTGGAAGTTGAAAATAGGGCACCAAGCTTACACATACAGGGTTTTTGTTCTCCTTGCCTGTCAAAGCATCCTGGGCAGAGATTCTGTTAGGAGAAAATGAAGGATGACATGACATATGTGACGTGGTTCAGGATCCATTTAATCCAGCAAATTAATAAGTCGGTGTGACAAGCAGGAGTAACTCAGTGAAGTGGTTACTAGGCTTTCCTCTGAGAGGTAACTTAGAGAGTTAACTGTTCAGATGTATATTATTTTTATATCGTGTACTGTGTGTGTACGTGTATGTGTGTGTTCACTGGTTAGGAGGCTTCCTTTATGAAGAATATGTGCTTTAAATAATGTAAGCATGAGTTTCAGGAGAACTGATCTCAATGAGTTGCTATCTAAGTTCCACTTAGAGCAAGTATTTAATTTCAAAATAACATGACATTTTAGTAAACTTACTTCATCTTGAAGGATTTTTAAATCTTTTCTTCACCTCTTGCATGATGCTTGCTTTTGTTCTTTTTCTTTATTTCCTGGTTTTCTCATTTCCTTTAAACTCTGCATAGCAGTAAGAGGCTAGTAAAATTTTAAAGATTGTTTATGTAAAGAACTTTGGGAGTCTATGATGAGTATGTCTTCATATTTTTTTTACTTTACCATTATCAATATGACCTTCATCATCAACACTATTCATTGTAATCAATTGCCAATTTCACTTCAGAAACTAGAAATGATGTTAAGTCATTTAGTTCTTGCCTCAAGTTGCCCTTGATGTAAAGTGACAATGGCAACTGAAATGTAGAACTGTGCATTATCCACCATAAACTCTCTGATGTCCCTGGTTTCCTGTTGCATATCTGTCTCATAGGGGTGTTGTATTAAGTGAATTAACATAGCACAGGACTTGGCAGATGGCAGGTGCTTCATAAATGTCACCTCTCCCTGGACATAAGTGGTGCAATACTTTTTAATACCCACATTTCTCATAAAAAGTCATACATAGAAATTATTTTCTAATTTAAAAGTATTAAGTCCACTTCAATGAGAAGTTATAGAAATTATTCGTGATTAAAAAGCAGCCATTTCATGATTTTAGGCATGTACTGTGGCTGTCTGTATTTAATGCTTCGACTGACAAGTAAAATAAGGGGGAATCACCTTTTTATTTTTTAATATTTTATTTATTTATTTGTTTATATTTTAGAGAGAGTGTGAGCAGGGGAGGGGCAGAGGGAGAAGGAGAGAGAGAATCCCAGGCAGACTCCACACTGAATGTGGAGCCGACAAGGGGTTGGATCCCATGACCCCATAATCATGACCTGAGCCAAAATCAAGAGTCCGATGCTCCAACGACTGAGCCACCCAGGTGCCCTGGGGGGGGAATCACCTTTGTTCACTTTATTCCCCCCCCCAAAAAAGACCCCTACAAGCCAAAGAAAATTTACAAAATTAATTCTGATTTCTTAGAATTTATATTTAACAGGGGTAATCATTTAAAAAAAACACTGATTTTTTTTAGAAAGTGATAAGGTAATATCTAAGAGAATGGAGATGCTTAAGAAGATCAAAATTTTTCAATAATTTTGTTTTAACTTACGATGAACGTTTAGCTCCATGATCTTGCTGAGCTACCAAGTGTATCTACCAAATGTAAATTTTTAAGGACTGCATTTCTTTAAAAAGAGCTGATATGCTATTAAATTAATTGTGAATATTGCAATCAAATCTGATACGTATCTTTGTCATCTCCTTAAAATCCAAAACAGTCATTCCACATGAATCTTCCAGGCTATGAGGAAATTTCTACCTGCTTAGGCACATGGTACCCCTCTTTCTCCCAGGTTCCTCACACCACTCTCCAGACCTCACCATTCACTAAGGAAATTTCAGCTCCAGGATAACCTCAATTTTCATGTCTGCCATTCCCTTCCACCCAGGCAAAATTCAGATTTTTTCATGTGAGCCTTGTTTCTCAAGTGACTCTTAGAAGAAAAGCAGCCTTTGCAATGAAATAATTCACACGACTATGTGCATGAATGCCTATTAATTCCTTTTCGTGACTGGAATTTTTTAGGCTTTTAATGGGAAGGTGCTTGTTAACACACACACATTTCAATCTGATAAAATTTCAAATAGTTTAATAGCATGAAATGACCTCCCTAGGCAGCATGGTGAAAGTTCTTTTGGGGTCATCTGAGCTTATTTAGGCAGCTTTGAGTTTCAGCTCTGGCATCAGTTCTCTTTTATTATTCTTGCTGATCATAGCTTCTCTCCTCATTTGACTTGCCAACCAAGAGGTTCTCTAAAAGCTCTGTCTTTTATTCTATGACAGTTACCATGGGAGCAGCATCAAGGATGCTGGGTTTCTGAATATGTGTGTGTGTGTGTGTGTGTGTGTGTGTTTGAATTGGGGAGGACAAGAGACACCACTGTTTATGTGTCTGCGTCATTAAAAACTTGAATGATGGTAAATGGAGAGATGACTTCACTGTAAAATCAGTTTTAAATGAAATATTGTCATTTTCTTTCTGTCCAGTTACCAGCTTTCCCCCCTCATATGCAATGTCTTATAGTCATTGACTAAGCCTATCCATGAGGTAGTGATCATGGCATGTCAGATGAACCAGGCTCTGCTTGACTAAGGTAGTGACTTATGAAGGAGATGCACCCACCTCCTCACTTTCCTTGCTGACCACATCACCACCACACAGCGGATAGGACAGAAAAAGACACAAATGTGTGTTCAAACCAGATGCTGTAAGTATGCTGGTTTAACTTTTGAGTTTAATCTGTGACGAAAGGCACACTACTGAACTCTCCTTTCTACCATCAATATTGGGAAGCCCAAGGCAGGGAGGATGCAGAAGCAGGTGAAGGGAGACATTTTTGGTAATACAAGGACTATTAATTGCTTCTTTTGCTTAACCCCTCGTGAGTATTGTGAAGATAAAATAAGATAAAAAAAATATTGTGTGCGGTATTTATTAACCCCAAATCTCCATTAATCTCATCAGTCTTGAAAAGCATCGACGTTGAAAAATATGAAGTTAGGGGCCAAATGATTTTAGAGTTAGAAGCCCTGCAGCTAAAAATTTCAAGATTTCTATTATCTGAATAGCCTATCCAGATGACAGTATTGAGATTTTCCTATACTGAGCATGAGGAAAAATGTAAAATTATCTTGAATTAAGATTTGCCAATGTAAAGGCACTGAAATATAAAACATTCTAAAAATGAGGACTAAAGGCTTCAATCTGTGTCTCATCCATTTGTCATTCTTTTTCCCTGAGGCACTGTAAAAGGTAAACACATGTCTATACTTTTTATAGCCAAATTTAAAATTTGCAGTGAAGAAATAATACTGACAAAATGCAGAATGCAGTCAATCAAGAACATAGGGGCCACTTTGTAACAATTCTTGGTATTAATTGAAAGTGATTTCATTATCTTTTTAAAAAGTCTAAATTCTGTGAGGTAGAAGGAAAGCTTAATGCCAAATATAATGTTTTCAGAAGCTAATGGGATAATTTAAGTGAGTTCTTGGCAGAAAAAGTAGCTGTTCCATTAAACGATTAGATTGTTTTATATTCCTTTTACGTTTGTTTCCTTAAGAAAAAGCCTACCTTTATTTAGTTTTACTCGTGGTCTTTTTTTATGAGGTGAAAAATTCCAATCTGTGAGAAAACAGCATTACCCATCTATGCTTTTTAACTGGAAGCATTGCTTTTGGCAAACTTAATAATAATAAATATTCAACATGGTATACCAAGTACTGTTCTAAATATTATACAAATACTAACTCATTTAATACATTCATTTGTTATAATAACTTTAGAATTAGTATTTCATAATGCTATTGGTGATATTCTTTGTTCTTTTACTTATGTTTCTCTATGAACACAGACCTCATCTTTTTTTATCAAGAATATCTCTAAAAAAGCCACTGGAAAAATATCGAAAAAGTACTGTTAGTTATGTAACTTTTACATGTTAGCTATGCGGGATGGAATAGCATAGATAATGGCCCTCACACTTTATACATATGTATGTGCTTTAAATTTGATGTTATGATTGTTAATCTCATCAGTTCATATACACTTACACTTTATATATAAAGATGTTATATCAAAAAGTCTTTATATTGACAAGCAGCATGAAAGAAAGGGTGTTCAGTGAAATGAATATTTTGAATCCAAATATTTCACAGGGTAGTATCTTGCAACACAGAATGATGAAATCCAGATGCTTTTTTGACTCATTTATGTTTACTGTAATGGGAGGAGAAAGGAAAACATGAGGAGCACTCACTATGTGTGAGACATAGTATTAACCATTTTACATGTATCACTTTCATTAATGCTCACCACAGTCCTATATAGAAAGTGTTTTAATTATTTCCATTTTACAGAAAAAGGAACTGAGGTTTAGATTAAATAACCAGTGAATGTTTCATAGCTAGAGAGTGGTAGACTTAGTCTCCAAACTAAAGGCATCAGTCCCCAAAGCCTTCAGGCTTATTCTCTGCACTGTGTGATATGTGTAGTCACCAAATGTTTGTTGAGTCCCTTCTCTGGCTAGGTGCTATACTTGGTGCTAGGAATAAAGCCACTAGTGAGAGGTGTTGTTATGGGTCTTTACAGTGTAATGTGTGAAACATTATAATAAGGTCATGTACAAAAGTAACATGAAATCCCAGAGGAATGACCGAATATCTCTGGCTCAAGATGTGTATTAAAGCTTCATGGTCAACTTTGGAAACTTCTGCAGTATTGTCCTTGCTCCTTCCCCATGCGTGTTAATTAGTACAGTATTATTTTTCTTACATTGGTTGCAGATTGTAGTTCTAGTCTCTGCCAAAAGTTATGAACCTTTTCAGTTGTGAGACCAAAACAAGAATTTTTTTTTCATATCATAAGACTAATATTCATGCATGTTGTTCATAGAAAAGCTGCTGAAAACCATAATTATGCTGTCATGTTCACAGAAGAAAATTTATCATATTAGGAGGCGATAACCACCATAATAATAAATAATAATAACTGCCATTTATTGACTGCTTTTCATGTGCCAAGGCCTGTTCTACCTGCTTTACACCTAAATTTTATTTCTCAGTATACTCTATGAGATAGGCATTATTATCACCATTTTAGAGAGGAAATTGAGGGATAGAGAAATTTGCTCAAGGTAGCATAGCTAGTTAAAAAGTAGCCTGGTTCAGACAAAGGTATAGATGACCTAAGCACACTTCTTTTCTAATGATTAAGGTTTAGGGTCTGGAACCACTCTTTCTAGTTTGCATTCCAGCTCTCCTGCTTCTTTGCTTTGAACCATAGACAAGATATTTAACTTATCTGTGCCTCAGTGTTTTCACCAGAAAAATGAGAATAATTATAATACCTTTTCCATAGAATTGGTTACAAGGATTAAATGAGCAGTTATATATAAAGCTCTTAGAACAATGTGTACCACAGAGTAAATGCTCATGAAAAGATAGTAGTAGTTATTATTATAATTATTCTCTTCCAGAACAACAAAAGATGGAAGTAAATATGTGATAGAGACTAAAGCATAGAATTTATAATAATTTTTGTCACAATCAGCATATTAACTAAAACTGCCAATTCACTGAGGGTGATAGTGTTGTATGTATGTATGTATGTATGTATGTATGTATTTATTTATTTATTTATTTATTTATTTATTTATTTAAAGATTTTATTTATTTATTTGACAAAGAGAGAGACAGCGAGAGCAGGAACACAAGCAGGGGGAGTGGGAGAGCAAGAAGCAGGCTTCCTGCCGAGCAGGGAGCCCGATGTGGGACTCGATCCCAGGACCCTGGAATCATGACCTGAGCCGAAGGCAGACGCTTAATGACTGAGCCACCCAGGCGCCCGAGGGTGATAGTGTTTTAAGTAATGTTATTCATCTCGCAGATTCCAAATTATCCTAAGAGAATATTTGAGCTTTCCATTCTTTATTTCATTTTACTTGAAATCAGTGTCATTCTGATTTTAATCCTTTGCTCAGATCTAAAAATTAGTGACCAAAAAAGAGATCTGAACTTGACGTTCAAAGTAAAAAAATAAACATTTTTTCCTAACATGTTTCCTAGTATCAAATTAAAATTTCAATATATTGGAAACAAAAGCTGATCATAAACTATCTAATACAACCTGGCCCCACATCATTTTATTTGTTAATTACCAATGATGTTTGAAAATTAATGAGTCAATGTAGATATAAAATTGTTTTATATGCCATTTATATGCCATTGTTTATCTGTTGGTGAGAAGAAGATTTACCAAGATGCAAACAAATTAATTACAATACCATTCTATTCTAGCATTCTTCACTTGAATACAACAATGGTCTTCCATGGGGAAAAGAACATGCTTCCAAGGGAGCTGGGGGTTGGGGGGGTGAATTATTAATATATGTGCGTATATAAACACACACACACACACACACACTTAGAGACAGAAAGAAACATAATTCTTTAAAAGCCTAATACAGAAATGTCATGTCCTTGGTTTAGGTGCTATAGCAACCAAGTAAAACTATTTAAAATGGCAAAGAAAGTGCCCATCAAAAGACTCATTCATGTCATGCAATGAAAGGAGAAAGCATTGAACCAGAAATGAAATTATTGGAAGAACAATAAAATGAAGTTTGGGGTAACTTAGTACCATGGATTATTTTATGGATCTGCCTAGAGAATGTATTTATAGTGTATTAAACTTCTTTATAAAACATTTACATTTTGCCTTGGGTCTTTAGAGTTAGAACTGCAAGAATAGCTTTAATTGTACTGTTTTGCATGCAAAAAATATGATTTTCTTGCAAAATTTGTTTAAATTCCCATATTTCCTCTTATCATTTTGGTGGACTATATGACTTTAATCACCCTTATTAATTTTCTGTGATGAGCTTTGGCAGAGCAAGAAAAAGTATTTCTGAGGAAAATGAATAAATCACAGAAAAACATTTATATTCTCCAGGGCATAAACTCCAGAAAGGAATGAACATACAGGGGATAGAAGATAGTCCTCCATGAACATTTTGATAAAAAGAAGAAAGGCTAGGCAGTAGCAGGTGTGTATGATAGAAAGATAATGAGCAGTATGTGTAATAATTGGCAGAGTCACACCAGAGATGTTCTGATTCAGAAAATAAAATGTATACATCTTAACAGGTGTATTTATCTTTTTAAGCTTGTGAAAAATATACAAAGGGGCTTCTGGGGTTTTATGATAGGGTGAAGCTGTATAATTGAATTGCTTTCTCCCAAACTTAACAAAATTAGCCAAAAAATATATATATTTTTTAAAACAGCAGAAGTACACTGTCAGAAATAAAGCAAAGGAAATGGAAGTATTCTCAATCATAATGTTTGAATATGGGAGTCAGGGAGACAGAGGATCCCAAAAATCACCATGGAGTGACTACCCATTTCTCTACCCCATCCACCCACACTATTGCCACCACTTCCTCCCCTGTTAAAATAATCCAGGGGACACGGTCCTTCACAATAGCTTAGGTACAACTGCCCCCCACCCACAGTTTAAAACCAATTTATATAGTGAGGAGGCATACTATGGAAAAACAGATAAACTCAAAGAGGGGGCGGGGGAAGGCTCAAAGCCTCTCCTCCTTCTCCACAATTCACCAAAGTCAGGAAGAACTACCTGGGTCAGCTTTTTGTTTTTTCCCCAGCTTAATGGTAAGCAGAAAAGGACAAGTACAATGTGCATAATCACTGAGAGACATTACTTCCTGCAATTAGTAGGGATGTAGTAGAATGGAAGAGAAAATAGAAAATAAATTAGACAAGCAAACTCCTCTGCAAGAACAGGCGGTCCTGTGAGAATGGTTGCAAAGAATCCTAGCTGTAGTGTTTTCCCCTCCACGAGACCAAAGTGTCTATGGCCCAAACCTGAAAGTTATTGCTTCCCCTTTACTACTAGACTGGCTACAATTAAAAAGTTTTGTACTATTCAGTGTTGATAAGGGGTTGGGGGAAACTAAAACTCTCATACCTTGTTGATGGGAGGGTAAATGGACGCAAACTTTTTGGAAAAGAACTTGGCTATGTTTATCAAAATTTAAAATGCACATATGTCATGACCAGGCAATTCCACTCTTAAGAATGTTACCTACAGTTGGCAAAAAGTTTATGTACCAGATTTTTGTTGAAGATTATATGAAACAGCAAAATATTAAAAACAATTCTAATGATCTTCAATGAGGGAATGACTCAATTATATGCACACAACGGAATGCTCTACAGTGACTAAAAATAATAAGCAAGTTTTATGCTCTGGTGTGAAAATATCTCCAAGCTTTATTACTAAAAAAAAAAAAATGCAGAATATTTTGTGTATTTTGGTAAGTAAAATAAAATAACATGTGTACATGTGCTTTTTTCTGGAGTAATTCATAAGAAAATATGATTGCTATTGGGAAAAAGTTCAAGGGTTGGTCAGGGGTAGAAAAACAACTTTTGCTTTCCATTTCATACATTCTGTTCTGTTTGAAAATTTACTTGCACAAGTACTGCGTTTGTTTCTGTGTTCACTACTGCTGGCCCAAAGTCAAGATGCTCAAAAGAGAATCCGTATTACCTCTAACCCAACTCTTTTCCTTGTGTTTCCTAATATTGGATAATAGCTACAACCATTCTCCTATGAAACCAGTCAGAAAACTTGAGTCATTTTTAAAAATTGTATATACATATAATTTATATATTTTTCAAATACAAAAAGAAATGTTTTCTAACTGCAGAAACCTTGGAGGGAAAAAAGACATAGGGAAGATAAGAATATATCAATTGTCTCTAAATTTGCCATCCAGAAAAACTGCTGTTAAATGTTTGTGTATGTCTTAAACATAAAAATGGTAGATGAATGATTCTTGAAAGATAGATATATAGATAGACAGGCATAGATATGTTCATACACCACACAAACACATACACAGAACTGTTATGTATCCTGCTTTATTTCCCACTTAACAAGATACCATGAATAAGACAATACATAATCTTTTATATCATACCCACAGTGACTTACCCAGTCTCCCACTGTAAAACATCTAAGAATTTTCCAGGTTTTTCAGGGGCATACATGTGTTATGAACATCCTTAGAGTTACTTGTGGAGTTAATGAATGACTTCCCAACTAAAACAAACTCACTGCATGTGAGTACAGATGCCCTCCCCAGTGGAACTAGTGAAGGATGGGTGATGCTAATTGGAAGTAAACTGTTGAAGAGAACGATGTGCTGTTATTTTGAAAGAAGGGAAAGAGAGGATTTTTTTTCACTAGTTTTTATTTAAATTCCAGTTGGTTAACATACAGTGCAATATTAGTTTCAGGTTTAGAATATAGTGATTCATCACTTACCTACAACACCAGGTATTCATCACAGATGCACTCCTTAGGGGCACCTGGGTGGCTCAGGCAGTTAAGCCATCTGCCTTTGGCTCAGGCCATGATCTCAGGGTCCTGGGATCGAGCCCCACATCAGGCTCTCTGCTCACCTCTGGTTCTCCCTCTCTCTCTGCCACTCCCTGCTCCTTCTCTCCCTCACTCTCTCTCTCTCTCAAATAAATAAAATCTTAAAAAAAAATGCACTGCTTAATCCCCATCACCTATTTTACTCATTCCCCTATCCACCTCACCTTTGGTAACCATCAGTTTGTTCTCTGTAGTTAGAGTCTGTTTCTTGGTTTGCATCTGGAAAGACAGGATGTTTAGTGCAAAGTTTTTCTATATAATTTATTAAAAATTGGAAGTGCATCCCATAGGAAAAGATAGAAAAAAGTAGGATAAGGTAGGGCTTGACATTGAATGAAATGTGGCTATAGTCCAAGTGTAGCTGTAGCACGTGTGATGCACTTTAAAGTGCTGGGACGTTTCCCCATGCAAAAATATCTACCCGATCCGATGCCTGACATTCATTCATGAGATGACTGTTCATTAAGTTATTGGTTTGTTAATACTTAGGTGAGCATGTTAAACTATTATTAGTCACTTAGGCCTTAACATAAAAACAGTTCTCTAATTGTGCTATGGCCAGCTGCATATAGAAAGAGAACATATGTTGAGCATTATTAATTTTAATATTAACTATTGAGTATTAATTATAAATAATTTAAAGTAAATTTTTATAAATAATTTTATTAGTAGTATTAATATGGATATCTTGTTGCTAATTATATTAATAGTGTTTATACAGTGAATATATATTTGTGAGTGTTTGTGTTTAAATCTAATATCAGCTGATTTCATCACATTCACCTATCTTCTTTTTGTTGGCATTCATTTAAAATTAGGAACATCTAAACATTTTATGCCAACAGGAAAATTAAACAAAGTCAATGCACTTAACAAAACATGGAGTCAAAATTGAAAGAGCTTTGTAAATTAGATTTGTAGGCAAAATGTGAAAACTGACTGATAGGTTTTTATATGGTTCAGGTTTTCATTCATCTTTGTCCTTCAGTTCGTTTGTCATTTATGCCCACAAAACTGAAGCAAACAAAAATGTAAACTGCCTATTCAGTGAATCAGGAGAAAGTAGGGTTCAGCTCAGCAAATCCAGAGAGACATCTATTATTCTGTGTGAGATAGTAGGATCAACTATGAAAATATAAGGATGAATCTGACATTGTTTATGAAGTCAGGAAACTGACAGTAGAGGATATAAATATTAAATAAATAAATTTTATTGTGATAAAATAATAGTACTTATAGTGTGCTTTCTTAGAAATATGTAATACATGGAGTTATGTTCACAATAATATAAGGAAGGGAGTGATTAATTTTCTAGGAGGAGAGTGTGGGGTCACTGGGGAATAGAGAACACAGGACATGATAAAACTTGAAGAATGGCTAGTCCAGGAGTCTACCTGTGGGATGTTGGGGCAGAGAATATAACAAACACAAAGGTATAGAGTGTGGGGTACTATGATGTTTGTAGAGGACTATGAGCATTTTGGTGTTGCTGGATTGTAGAGTGTAAAGTAGAAAGTGGTAGGAGTAATAAGTGGCATTTTTATAGCCTGGACAAAAATAACATTATATTTTGATACTTTCTCCCTGGTTAAGTTTTTACAAATCCTTTAAAAAGGTTTGTAACATATATTATGTTGCAGTAACATTGTACTCAAAAATCTTTATATATCTGATTGCTTTCATTGTATTTAGCATAGTAAGAAAGAAAGAAAGTTAATTTAGGATGTTGGTTGTAGATTCAGGAGATATTTTGTATGTGTACACATTTTACACTGGTGGCAGCTTAAATATTTTTAAAATGCCTATTGATTGGTGGTTTGGTATTGTTTTGTTTTGTTTGTTTTCTTCCTTTGCTTTATGTTAGAATTGAAAAATACATAAGCATGGTACAGCAGAGTATTCTGCACATTTTTTCCAGGAGTGAATGTCTAATTGTCAAGAGTTATCTTTGTATAGCAATTACTGAAGCCACTGATGGTGCTCTAGTAAAAACAAATGGCAAAAAGTTTTTTCTTTGTTACTGTCCATCTCTCTAATGAAGTTATTACAGAACTGACTTATTGGCATTTTGAACAATAGAGAGGAGAAGACATTAAAAGCTGGGGTTGGAGGGGTAGGCAAGGATCAGACAAAGCAGAACTCTGTGGTAAGGAATTTGCTCCTAAGCACAATAGGAACCCACTGGAGAGTTAGAAATGTGACAGAGAAATGATCTACTATATGTTTTGAAAAAACATCCTATGGTGTGGAACATTTTTAAAGAAATGCAGGTGAGAAGTAGAACTAACAATGGTCTGTAGCCATCGTCCAAGAGACATGATGGTTGCATGGACTAGTGCATCATCACTGGAGATGATGAGAAATAGAGAAGTTACATTTGTTGATTTTTATCTATGGAGTGGAAGAGAAGAGACCAATTAAGAATCCATTCTAGGGGCGCCTGAGTGGCTCAGCCGTTAGGCGTCTGCCTTCGGCTGGGGTCATGATCCCAGGGTCCTAGGATCAAGCCCCGCATCGGGCTCCCTGCTCGGCGGGAAGCCTGCTTCTCCGACTCCCCTTGCTTGTGTTCCCTCTCTTGCTGTGTCACTCTCTATCAAATAAGTAAATAAAATCTTTAAAAAAAATCTTAAAAAAAAAAAGCTCTGATGAGAAGGTACATAACCAAATTTACATAGCTTAGTGAAAAGCCAAACATAAATCTCAGGTCTTCTCACTCCCAGTCCCATGACCTTTCCACTACACCCTAAAGGCAGTGTCAGGTTGTGGCCATTTTTGACCATAAACCATTTCCAGCCTAAGCAGATGATCAAAATCTCTTTTACAATAACAAAAAAGCCAACTAGGTTTTAAACACTAGTTTTGCCCACTGAAAGGTAATAAAGATAATATATATCATTCCTAGACTTAATGTTTTATTGTTGCCAGCATTCTCTACTAATTGTATGTCTACTTAATAATTTCTCTTACATTCTCTAAAATGTAAGGAAATGTTACTGAGGACTAAGATGTATTTACTATACTAGTGTTACTATATCACCAAAAGCAAATTCACATAATTTTTAAAATTTTATTTATTTTTTTCATCATGATAAGTATACTCTTTAACCCCCATCACCTATGGTAACCATCTGCTCTGGTAACCATCATTTGTTCTCTGTAGTTAAGAGTCTGTTCTTTTATTTGTCTCTCCTTCTCTCTCTTTCCTTTGCTCGTTTGTTTTGTTTTTTAAATTTCACATATGAGTGAAATCATATGGTATTTGTCTTTCTCTGACTGCCTTATTTTGCTTAGTATTACACTCTGCGGCTCTATCCATGTTGTTGCAGATAGCAAAATTTCATTCTTTTTTAATGGGTGAATAATATTCCATTCCAACCACATCTTGTTTATCCATTCATCTATCAGTGGACACCAGTGGACACAATGTGATTATTGTAAATAATGCTACAATAAACATCGGGGTTCTTGTATCCATTTGAATTTAGTGCTTTTGTATTTTGGAGGTAAATGCCCAGTAGTACAATTGCTGGATCATAAGGTAGTGCTACTTTCAATTTTTTGAGGAAACTTCATACTGTTTTCCACAGTGGCTGCACCAGTTTGCATCCCTGCCAACACTGAACTAGGATTCCTTTTTCTCTTATCCTTACCAACACTTGTTGTTTCTTGTGTTTTTGATTTTAGCCATTCAGACATGTATGAGGTAATACCTTATTGTACTTCTGATCTGCATTTCCCTGATGATGAGTGATGTTGAGCATCTTTTCATGTGTCTGTTGGCCATTTGTATGTCTTCTTTGGAGAAGTGTCTATTCATGTCTTCTGCCCAATTTTAAATTAGATTATTTGTTTTTTGAGTGTTGAGTTGTATCAGTTCTTTATATATTTTGAATACTAACCCTTTATTGGATATGTTGTTTGCAAATATCTTCTCCCATTCAGTAGGCTGTCTTTTAGTTCTAGTGATTGTTTACTTTGCAGTGCAGAAATTTTTTTTTGATATAGTCCCAATAGTTTATTTTCACTTTTGTTTCCCTTGTCTCAGGAGACATATCTGGGAAAATGCTGCTACATGGGGTGCCTGGCTGGCTCAGTTGGTAGAGATTGCAAGTCTTGATCTTGGGGGTCGTGAGTTGAAGCCCCCTCATTGAGCGTAGAGTATACTTAAACAAAAAAATGTTGCTATGGCCTGATGTCAGAGAAATTACTGCTTCAGTGCTCTCTTCAAGTATTTTTATGGTTTCTCACATTCAGACCTTTACTCCATTTTCAGTTTATTTTTGTGTATGGTGGAAGAAAGTGGTCCAGTTTCATTCTTTTGCATGTAGCTCTCCAGTTTTCTCAACACCATTTGTTGAAGAGATTGTCTTTTTCTCATTGCATATTCTTTCCTCTTTTGTTGAAGATTAATTGACCGTATAGTTATGGGTTTGTTTCTGGGCTTTCTATCCTGTTCCATTGATATATGTCTGCTTTTTTGTGCCAGTACCATACTGTTTTGATTACTACAGCTTTATAATATAACTTGAAATCTGGGATTGTGATACCTCCAGCTTTTTTTCCTTTTTTGATTGTTTTGGCTATTTGGGGTCTTTTGTGATTCCATATGAATTTTAGGATTATTTGTTCTGGTTCTGTGAAAAATGCTGTTGGTATTTTGATAGAGATTGCATTAGATCTGTAGATTGGGTAGTATGGACATTTTAACAATACTTGTTTTTCCAACCCATGCGCATGGAATGTTATGGCAGTCCAAAAATTCACACAATTTTAAAATCCTGGAGTTGATAAGAATATTTGAAGTAAAAGAGAACTGACCATTTTGTACTTAATATAGGGAATTAATAAAAAGTGTGCTATGAATCCTTAGATAATAAATGCATTAACTGAAATAAAAACTGAATTCTATATAAACTCAAAAGTTAAAAAAAAACTCATACACAATTTGAACATGCATGATTTGAACAGTTAAATGTCAGCTAAACATACTAAAAAAAAATTAAAGTCTTTTATTCTTACTACACAGATAGTACAGTGTGGCATAGTTTTCCAAAAGCATTTCATAGAATGCTATTATAAAAAAAGAGAAAGAGAGATTTTATGGGCAAGTACAATTGGGGAACAATGAGTTAAGCAAACCCACACTTCTCAGAACTTACCATATGCAACTGTGCATTGTTAATCCCTTAGGGTTGAACATATTAACCAGCATTCCCCAAATTTGTATGACTGCAGATCCCAGCTTTTCCCACTTCTTTTAGAACCACCGTTAAGCGGTCCTACTTGGAGAATGCTGCTCCAGAGAAAGGATGAGATTGAAGGACAATAGAGGCAGACACCCTAAGCAGAGTTAGAGAAATTTTATTGTCTGTGACCTTGAAAGTCATCACTTTTGTGTTTCTTACGTTCACTTAAAACCCTCATAATCTTTCAAGGTTAGGAAGGGCAAGTGCTATGTTAAAGGAACAAATCAAACTGGCCCCAGGCAAGATGATGAAGTAAGCAAGGTCTGTTTTTGGCTTTCTACCTTCAGTATCATCACATTTTCTTTCTACTATTGACAACTCACTTAGGTTGTCATCCCTCCTCACCACACCAAGATCCTGCTCTAAACCCCTTTTCCAGAGGGTGTTTAAGATTTTTATTTATTTATTTGAGACAGAATGAGAGACAGAGAGCATGAGAGGGAAGAGGGTCAGAGGGAGAAGCAGGCTCCCCGCAGAGCAGGGAGCCCGATGTGGGACTCGATCCCGGGACTCCAGGATCATGACCTGAGCCGAAGGCAGTCGCTTAACCGACTGAGCCACCCAGGCGCCCCAGAGGGTGTTTAAACATGGCCAATTATACCTGCCTTCCACTCTTTTCCCTGACAAAGAGCCTGTTTCTGCTAAGGATACGCCACCTCTGGGAGCACGTTGATTGCATTTTCTTTTAGACTGAAAGGTCTGTCTAGGGCCTTAACAAATTTGTGTACCTGTGGCAGTTTAGGCCTTGTAACAAAAAGTAAGGATTTCTACCTTTGGGCAAAGGGCCCTGCTGGAAGGCGCTCAAAACATATCTCACTAGTCACCTTCTATGTTGCCTACCATCAACACCAATACTGGAAACATATATATATATATATATATATATATATATATATATATATATATATAATTTCTCAGGAAAAATACAAGTAAATGAAGCTATAGAGGTAACTTTGCCTGTTGAAATTCAAAGGGTGGAGAGTCAGAGGCCTGGGTTAAGTCTTGTCTTGGTTACCAGCTGGTTATGGTTCTTTAACACCTGATGTGACAAGGCCTCAGTATTCCCACTTGTCCAGTGGGGATAGTATTTTCACAGGACTGTGAAGATGGTAAAAGGAGACATATCAACAGATATGAAAGTGTTTTGAACAGCCGAAAGGCAGTGTGATAGTCTTTCAACTTTATTTTGCATATAAAGAAGTTAGAATTGGCCTAAAATCATTCAAATTGGTCTAGTTAGTATGTGTTCCAAAATGAATCATATAATATTAGACCTGAAATTGGTCTTAAAGGTCATTAAGTATAATAGAGGACACTCATGCTCCCAAAATTTAAACAGGATTACCTCAAGGTAAAGCTGAAATTGGAACCTAGCTCTCTAAATCCGGGACATTAACGTTTTCCCGCTATGCCAGGACACTGCTGGAGTGTGCTTAGTAGTCCTGAAATTGGCAGCTACAAATCAGACTAAACTCAGGGTTGGGTCAGGAATATTAGTTTCCTTGTCTTCAATCCAGGAACAAGAGTCCTTTCTATAGCCTAAGAATTAGTGATATGTTAGGCCCATAGTTTTGCAGAAAAACTAGGGAGTATGGCATAGAAAGCTTGCTAAAATATATTTGGTTGCCACAGTAAAGGCGAAACTTCTTTCCTCTTCTGTCTTTTCCAGATACAGGAATGAATCCAAAGTCTTTGCATATCTTGCTTAGCTTTTTCATCTCTCCCCTGGCTGCACTGCCAAGGACATCTGCTTCTGCCGTGCCATCTATTTGCCCACAGCCTTTTAAAGAGCTTTCTAGACACTATTATATTCAGAGATTTCACTCCCTAAACCATATTAAAACACACCTACATCCTCCATAAAATATAATTTTGATGTAAAGTGATTTATAAAAGATTTGCCTTTGCATAATTCATTTAATACAGGAATGATTTTTTAATAAACATGGGCTCTTAGGCAATTTCTAGATTTGAATCCCAGGCCAACATTTACCAGCTCTGTGACTAAGAACAAGGGCCGTAATCTCTCTGTGCCTCAGATGCCTCAACTATAAACTGAGAATGATAAATGGACTACCTGAGAGGGTTAGTGTGAACAGTAGCCAAGCTTATAAAGAGCTTTAAAAATTCTTGAAAGGTTAGCGATTGTGTAATATTAGTAGAAGATACACAGGTACTCTTTGGACTATTCTTTCAAGTTTTCTTATGTTGGATGTTTTTCAAAATAAAAAAAATTAGAAAGCCCTCCTTCCGAAGATGCAGCTGCTGTCATTAATATTATTACTGTTGTTATTGGTATCAGCATGCATACCTGGAAATTCTTGGAAGTAAAAACATCTAGCCTCTACAAAACGTTTAAAATATAATTAAAATGTATTTAATTTTAACAGTTTATTAAATAATTTGTTAAATTTTGTAATTGACTACTGTCATTTCTGAGGGTATTTAATTAAGCATTTGTTAATTTGGATTTTTTAGTTTCTGTATTTTAGACACAATAAACTTTTTTTCCTTTCAGTTCTTTAATGTTTCCCAGAAAAGTAGGTCCCTGAAATGCTGATGTGTTCTGTGCCTGAGGAATGAAATGGTCCTGCCTGTTATACCTCTAAATTTTTTTATGCAATAGGTATCAGTGAAGGTAGAGTGCAGTTACATATTTTTAATCTTCTTCCCTATTTCAATGAGGTCATTATCTTGATAAAGAGACGGTACCCTGCCACATTGCCAAGGTGACAAGTGCAGTGGGAGCAACAATGCATATAGTTCAAATCACTGTGAGAGGTGTAGTGGGGAGATCATCAAAAAAGACAGGAGAGAGAACCTTGTGTAAATGGCAGCATCTATGTGACATTCAGGGCCCTCATTCTGAAATTCCAATCCAGGCTGCAGAATTAACTACATAAGGTCAAGACAGCTTGGATGAGTGCCAAGATAGCCATTTGGAAAGAAGCAGAGTTAGTTCAATTGACCTAGGGAACTTGTATTACTGAGTGGAACTGGGCTCGGTGCAAGCATTGATTATGATTTTCCTATGAGCGGCATGTTTGAGGTTCTGTACATGGTGGTGATTGAGTGATCAAATATCTTCTGTCTTTTTATGAGAAATTACGTTGGCCTATTTTCTTAAGCTTACCGTCTTTACAGACTCATTTCACTGATTTCTTATTTCAGGCACAGTCAGATCTGACATTAATACCAAACTTACTTAATTGGTGAGTCAGTCAAAAATCACTTTCCTGGCAAGTGGTAGAATGAAGTCCAAGGAGACAGCTGGTCTAGAGGGAGGTAAGTACCTGCCGGAGCAGGAAGAGAAAGGAAAGGCTCCAGGAGAAAGAGGGAAATAAATCTATCAAATGTGATAGGGTTTTTACAGTAAAAAACAAACTTCTGAAGGAACATGCCATATCTGATGGAACGCTAGGAAAAATTTAAGGATTAGGTTAGAGTAAACAATGCAAATGAAAACAAAATGGGCAACAGCTTTGTGAGAAAGGAACTATAATAACATACTACTTGGCTTTATACTGAACAATAGTCACAATAATGTGAATATTATTAAGTAAAAATAATGATTCTATTATACCAAGAAGACAGGAGAAAGAAAATAGGCATGATCGCCAAGCAAACAAGATGATATTAAGAAGATAAAATTTGCATAAAAGGAAATCATTAGGGCCTAAAAATAGTGGGGTTAGATTATTGAAAAATATGAGGTAAAAACTGTAGGTTAAAAAACATTTTAAATAAATGGAACCATGGGGCGCCTGGGTGGTTCACTTGGTTAAGGGTCTGCCTTTGGCTCAGGTCATGATCTCAGGGTCCTCGGACTGAGACTCCCCACATCAGGCTCTCTGCTCAGTGGGGAGTCTGCTTCTCCCTCTCACTCTCCCTCTGTTTTCTCTCTCTCTCTCAAATAAATAAATAAAATAAATAAAATAAATAAATAAAATTGTAAAAAAGCATCAGCTATAATAAATAAATAAATAAACAAACAAACAAACAAATAAATAAATAAATAAATGGAACCATGGAGGAGAGGTGCCATTTGATTTCTTTTTAAAACTGTATATGTAAATAGTTTATTAAATATTTTTTAAAGTAAGGAAAATATGACAAATAATATTTTTATTACTTCGGTTTCATTTTCTGATCTCTTGCATCTTAAAAAAATTATTGGTATCAGTACTTGTTGAGGATATTAATTTAATATGGCTTTTACGGAAAGAGTTCATAAAAGAGAAATGCTCAGGAAGGCAACAGAATAAACACAGGGAGTGTCCAGTTTAGCACTTCTAAAGGATTAGGGCATGCCTGTTGCTCTTCAACAGAAAGACAGTGGACCCCCATTCCAGGTCTAGCAGCCAGAGCTGGGAGCAGGAAGCAAAGAGAAGTTTTTCTCATTGCAGTGTGAACTGTTAATTGATTCCCTTTTGCATTTCTAAAATAGACAAAAATTATTCGTTTTTAATTCCCAAATATAAATATATTTCCCCTTTTAACAACACCGTTTTGCCATAAGTTTTCTATTTATATTACAAGCTTTTGTGTGCTTTCCTTTCCCTGCGTGTTCTGGCTTTCTAGGAATGTGGCCTATTACCTTGTAACAAGGGAGCAGTATTCAGCATGTGAAAAATGCAGTTAATTGTCATTAAAAGCTCGGTTGATGGAATGAACATCACAGATGTCAGGATACGTGCACGTCTGATTTTCATTTGTAAGAGATGCTTTCATTACCACCACATTACTCAGTGATAGCTGTTTAAATGTGTTGGTAGTTAGTTGATGCAGAACATCTGGCCACGTTGTTTTGATGGCGAGGTGACCGAATCTTCTCTTGTGCCCGCCAAGAACAATGTCAGTAAATCAGATTCCTAGTTGTTGTTAATTATCTTTTCAGGGAAAGTGGTAATGGGTCATAAAAGAAAAGAATTAGAAGGATTAAAAGAAGTCATTAGGTCCAATGGTCTTCGAATATTTGCCCCTATATTACTTATTACCTAAGAGGTTCTTCTAGATGAACTTTGGGCATATCTTACTAAAAAATGTTACATCTTCATTTTTGTTCATAACATGAATTGAAAATTTAGTATGATGTTTCTCATTGATGTCCCATTAAAAGACATTTGAATCTCCCCATTAATTCTCATAATCTTTACTGTAGTAATCAGTTACCCATTGTGTGCAGGATGGTTTTTGTTTCTTTTCTGAAGTATTCCTCAGACTGAAGACATAAGAGACATATGGTTCTTTCTACTCCCTAATGTCCAGGGAAGATTTCATTCAAACAGCAAAAAGCTAGATGTCAACTTTATGTTTAAAATGCCTACTTTTTTAATTATTAAAGGAAATATTTAATTATGGGACACACACAGGAAATTGTGCAAAAACCTTTAAACTAGATTAAATGTGGCAAAGGAATTTAACTGCTGGAGCAAAAGAGAAAATTCAGATTCCAGAAGTAATCGATACAACCTACATAAATAATTCAGTCTACTCCTATTGGAATTAGCTCTTCATCTTTTAAAATACCCAGTGTATACATTAAAATTCATGACTCTCCCCGCTCTAAAACAGTTGTTACATTTATGATTGCTTATTAAAAAACACTAAATAACAAAGCCAGTTCCCACAGTTAGAAAGTAACAAAATTGACATTTCCTGGTAGAACACTAGGCTTTTCAAAAAAGACTAAAGTAATTTTCAAAAGTTTATGTCATTTTGGTGGGCCTTTAATTGGATGGAAGAAGAAGAAGAAGAACTTTTTGTTTTTTCTTACAAATCTACAATGATATGGTAAAACCAGAATCTTCTAGAAAATTGTCCCTCCCTTTGACATTCAACATTTTTTCAGTAATAAGATGTGATAAATGCTTTTGAGGCCTATCTTGTCAGCAAGAGAAGGATAAATGGAATAAATACATAAATGGAATAAAAGGAAATAAATATATAAATGGAATAAAAAGAAATGGCCTCCTCTTAGGAGATCATTTCAACTTTCCTACCATCTGAATACCATTTAAGAAATGACCTTTTCCAGGATAAGTATCCTAGGTAGAACACTAGTTCCTGGGGAAAAACACACACACACACACACACATACACACACAATTTCCACTTGATCAATTTAGGAGTAAGACTCATTTTTGATGGCTTGTCAGAGCTCTTTCCCATCTCCTCCCCTCATCCAACATATTCAGAAACAAAGAGCCACTCTGCAATACCCTAAAATGACTCTGCCATTGAATGAAAACCCTAAAAAATGTTAACTATTTTATTTCACTGGCAGAACAATGTGATCTACACACACACACACACACACACACACACACACACACCCTAATATAGCAGTCATACCCAAGGACCACTGTAAAATGAACATTTACAGTTTCTTGTTCAAAAAGTAGTGGAAAAAACCTGTTGTTAAACATGCTAAAATATAATGCTCTTTTATCTTCTTCCTCTGTCCCTCTTTTGACTTATCATGTGTTTTGTGTTATTTTTTAAATTTGCTATTTAATGTTCTGAGTTAAAATTTTAGATTATTAGTATGGATTTTACCATTCACTTTTACATTGTGCACTGTTAATTTTAAATGCAAATATAGGACCATTTAACTAGTATGCAGAATCACAGAAATTACATAATTCATATCTTGGAGCTTATACATGCGTATGTATTTCATTCTTACCAGAATAGTGGAAATTCTGCACAAAATTAACTCATCTGTTTGTATTTTACTTCTTGATATATGCATATCCTACCCATAGTCTTTACTTTTAGCTTATTTGATGAGTAAGGAAGAACTAAAAAGGAAAAAGAACTATAGGTTGCCCTATCTTTACCTTTCCTTTTATATCATCATTTTCAGCATAAGTGATCAACTACTAAATGGAAGTAATACAAGTAAGAAGGGCTACAATAAGGCTCCTTGGTCATTCATTCATGTTTCTTAGAACACCATTGCCTTCTTTCTGCATTCAAAGCCAATTCTGGTTCATAGGGAAACCATGACCTCTCTGGGCTGTCAACACCCTTACTTACTCAGCCATCAACATAAGACATTTACCATACACCCTCCCTTTGTGCCTTGTTGAACTCCCACTACTATAGTATCATTGGAATTGTATGCTCATGGGGGCATCATGAGCCCTGTGTATAAACAGGGCAGCAAGGAATGAGTGACAGACACGCATATTACACATATTTCCTTGGCTTACATCCATGTTCCATTGTCCCACCAGACTTCAATTATAAAACGTAAGTTCAAAGATAAAATTATTAAGAATTTTAAGATGGCTGCAGAAGAGCATTAAGCCAAGGCTGGGGACTTTCTGAGCAGGGGGCTACATGCTGCTTCACAGGCTGCATGCCCAGAAAGCCGGCTCAGGACCCTTGACGTGTACTTTATGAGGGCCTCAATGTCTAGGTGCTTTCTCTCTCCCTCCTAGTAGGCAATCCCAAAAGATGTTGGTAAGTATTTTCATAGCACCTTTTTTAGAGGTGCTTTAAGTATTTGGCACCTCCACAAGCACATGAATCCTAAAAACAAAAATGCCCAGGGTAGCTTTCAGGAAAAAGTAAACTGAAGGGAGATCAATTAGTCAAAGGTTAAAATTAATCAGTAAAGTCAGACTTTGATAAAACCATTCTCCCACTCTATTGATCAAGGCTACTGTTAAGTGTTATTTTTAATTGAATCTACTCCTCTGACTTAGACAAAAGTAGAATGTAAACCCTAATATTCATAGAAAGGCCAGTTCTGTAGAATTTTAAGTTCCAAACTTTAGAAACATCTCGTTTGTGCTCTGCTGATACTGTCTGTATTTACACTTATGTTCTAGAAAGTGAATTGTGAGCCTTAATAAAATATCAGACAGTATGGCTTTAGAATTCAATATTTGCCTCATTCTGTTTCAGCACATATTATACAGTTTGGTAACATGTTAGACTACAGACATGAGACACCAAACATCTGGTTTATTATATTAAGGATGGGCCCCCCATTGGCAGCAGGAGAACAAGCATAGCAGTTGCAGTTTTGTTGCCTTCCTAGAAGAAAAGAAAGGACACAACACTGTAGCTCAGGAACTAAGCATATTGCCTCCTTCTCCAATTTTGAGGTAAATAGGGTTTGTCAGGGCCATGGGATGATCGACTTTATTAACATAAGTGGCACACGTTTGTGAGAACTCCTGAACACGGTCTCCCACCCTTTCTCAGATTTGTATTATCAAGGTCCTCACAGGAGGAGGTTCCTAGAAACCATATTGTAACCCAGCTTTCATGGGTAATGCCTCAGTAGAGGAAGTTTGTATTATAAATTCAACTTAAAAATAAGCCTGAGAATCAAACAGTATGTAAAATGTCACGGTTAAGCAGAATTTATTTGTGAATGCAAATATGGTTTAATATTTAAGATCTGATTTCACCACCACCACCCCCCCCGCCCCAGTTTTCCCTTTGTTGGTAAACTGTAGTACTGTATATTCATTTGCTTAACCAGAAACCAGAAACCAGAGAGGCATCCTTAATTCTGGCATCCTCCTCATCTCCAATATTCAGTTATTCACTAAGTCCTGTGTATTCTACATCCCAAATGTATTTCCAATCTAGTTGCAGATCCTCTCCCCTCATTGTATGCCAGGCAATCATTATTACTTGCCTACTCTGAAAGCTCCCTAACTGGTCTTGCCGTTTCTTCTCTTGGCCCCCTCATCCAGAATACATTCTTCACAAAACAAACACAAAGAGCTTTTAAAAATATAAATCCAATCAGTTTAATCCCTGATTAGAACTTTTCAGTAGTTACCCATTACACTGAATAAAATCCAAACTCCTTACTTTGGGTTGTAAGGCTGATTTGTCCCCTTCTCTCTCCAGTAATGCTTCAGCCACACGCCTGCCTTATATTTGCCTAGACTCCATCTATCTGTTTCTTGCCTTAGGACCTATACACATATTTCTCTCTCTGCTTGGATGATCATCTTCAGAGAGGCATTTCCTAGTCACTCTATAAAAGTACAGTCCCACACATTCCCCAGATTTTATTATTGCAGCATTTCAGTTCCTTCCTGCATATTGTTTTATATTCATAGTTACACATTTCTTTCTTTCTCTGTTTTGTGTCTATCTCCTCACTATGTTGTAAACTCTATAAAGGCAGAGTCTGTCTTTAAAAAAAAGAAAAAGTTTATTTATTTGAGAGAGAGAGAGTGGAGGGGAGGGGAGGGCCAGAGGGAGAAAGAAACCCAAGCAGACTCCAAGCTGAGCACGGCACCCGATGAGGAGCTCCATCTCAGGACCCTGAGATCGAGACCTGAGTCGAAACCAAGAGTTGGACACTTAACCAACTGTACCACCCAGATGCCGCCAGAGTCTGTCTTTTTTTATTCATCTTTATAAATACAGCATCGTATTTGTTTATTCAACAAGTATTTATTGAATGTCTAAGATGTGCCGGGTACTGTTTTAAGTTCTCCATATACGGCAGTGAGCAAAACAGATAGACATTCTTGACCTCATGGAATTTATACTAGTTGTGGGAAGCATTCAATAAATAGTGAAGTGAAATTTAAAGCATGTCAGATGGTGGTAAGTGTTGTGGCAAAAAATAAGGCACAAAAAACCAAGGAAATGCTAAATATGTGTAGGGTTTGCTATGTTAAATGGGGAAGTGGCAGAGGTCTCATTCTAAGATATAGATAGAAGAAAGACTAATCTTAACATATTTATATATCTAACAGATATACATAGATTAATATGTTTCATATGTTAATATAATTAATTATATTTGTAATAATTTTTATTATTTATTTATTTATAAATTAATAAATTATATTAACATAAAAGTAAACTAGAGAAGAGAAAATGTTAATAAGAAAATCATGACAAAGAGAAAATGCAGTACAGTGCTATATACCTCACAAAGAGTAAACTTTAATGTAAACTATGGACTTTAGCAAATAATAATGTATCAATATTAGTTTATCAGTTATAACAAATATACCACATTGCAAAATTTTAGTAATAAGGAAACTGGGTGGTGGGGGAAGAGAAAAGGTATAGGAGAACTCTGTAATTTCTGCTCAATTTTTCTGTAAACTTAAAACTGCTATAAAATATAAAGTCTGTCAAATTTTTTTAATGAGCTAAAGCACATACAAAAAATTTTACTAAAAAAAAGTAGAAGTGGCCCAGACCAAGTAGTGACACATTTGTTCCCACTAGTTATCAAATAAATTAATGTTGAAATGAGAGTAGGGTACCATTTTTGCCTATCAAAATAACAAAGATTAACAGCAATGAGGCTCCCAGAATTGTCTTTGTTTTGAGAAAATAAGCCCTCTCGGGGCGCCTGGGTGGCTCAAATGGTTAAGTGTCTGCCTTCGGCTCAGGTCATGATCTCCAGGTCCTGGGATCAGCCCCGCCTCCCGCTCTCAGCTCAGCGGGGAACCTGCTTCTCCCTCTCCCTCTGCCTCTCCCCCTGCTTGTGCTCTCTCTGTCTCTATCCCAAATGAATAAATAAAATCTTAAAAAAAAAAAAATAAGCCCTCTGGTATACCACTTGTGGAACTGTGTCAGGACAAACTTCCTGCACGATGATTTGTCAAACTATATCAAATTACTAAAAGGAAATATCTACTTTTTGACCAAATGACCCCAATCTGTGCATTTATAGCAAGGAAATAGAGAAATTAGTAAAGATACTCCTACAATGTTATTCATCACAGTTTGTTTATAATAACAAAATTAGAAACAATCTAAAAGTCCAAAAAAAAAAAAGGGGGGAGATTGGTTAAATATATTTTGTGTATACAAATGAAGTGCTTAAAATTATCCTAGGGATGCCTGGGTGGCTCAGTCGGTTAAGCGTCTGCCTTCAGCTCAGGTCATGATCCCAATGGCCTGGGATTGAGCCCCGCATCCCATCGGGCTCCTTGCTCAGCGGGAAGCCTGCTTCTCCCCCTGCTTGTGCTGTCTCTCTCTCTCTCTCTGACAAATAAATAAATAAAATCTTAAAATAAATAAATAAATAAAATTATTCTAATCTATACTTAAAAGTATCCTAATCTATACATGGAAATAACATAGAAAGGTATTTGTTACATTGTGTTTATGAAGAAAAACAAGTTAGAGAGCCTTGTTACTGTTTTAAATAATATACACGCATACTTGGTCCACATACCAGTAATGGCTATAGCTGGATAGTAGGATATCTATTATTTTATTATTCTTCCCCTTTATATTTATATTGAATTAACATTCTTTAACCACTTTTAATACATGGTTTATTTATTTATTTATTTATTTATTTATTTATTTATTTATTTATTTATTTATATTTTTAAAAGATTTTATTTATTTATTTGAGAGAGAGAGAAAGAGAGAGAAGCAGACTCCCACTGAGCAGGAAGCCTGACTCAGGACTTGATCCCAGGACCCTGGGACCATGACCTGAGCCGAAGGCAGATACTTATCCAACTGAGCCACCCAGGTGCTCCAGTACATTGTTTATTTAAACTTTAAAATATATAAACTCCCTACAAAAGAAAAGGTGATAATTCTGACAACTTAGAATATTGGTACTTCTTAGATCTGAAAGGGACCTCAGAGGTTGTATATTATATCCTCATTATTTAACAAATCAGGGATCAGACTGTTAAGTAGTTAAGTGAATTCCCCCAAACTGAATTACAAGCAGAACTGAGACAAAAACTGATGTTTTATGAATCTTAATCCACAATTCTCTTTCAGTTCTTTTTCTCTTTGCAACAGTGGCAATCCCCAAACAATGCTTTTAGTAGAAGCTCATTCTAAAATATTATGTATATATCCATTAAACAAAACATGCACATCTCTTTGCACGACTTTATTGTTTTCTAGAAGTTTAGGTCTTCTGAATCTCAATCCTTCATTTTTTTTTTTTTCCAACGGAACAGTGGTAATCTAAAGAATCCTTTGTAGGAAGGAATAAAACGGACTAACGATATATATGTATCTGTAAAACACAACCATGCACTTGCATGATTTTCTTTTCTATCAATTTGATGTCATATAGTTTCAACCATAAATCCTTTAAAGTTGTTAGTAGAATGGAGATTTTTTTTATTTCCACTCAAGTGAAAACACATTTCAGATTTATTGACTACTTTGATGTCTAAAATAATCAATATTTAAAAGTCTTTAGCCAATATACTGTTGCTGAGAAAAAAAATGTTACAGAGAATTAGAGACATGTCTTCTAATTCCATAAACACCAACGTATGGTGTAGTTCCTTGGAGATTCAATGCTAAGTATAAATTGTAGATGGATGGGGGAATAAAGACTAAGCTAAGAATGGATACTTAAATTGGTAGTATTTTTCCTTGTATGGACTGGCCTGATTTCTTAATAGTTCCACTCAAGATGGTGCCATCATAGCGGTAGAAATCACCTTCAACAGACCACTTTTTGAAGAACTGTCAAGTGAGCTTTGATAAATTTTGCTTTATTGAATTAGAAATAGAAGGTTAACTTTAATTACATTATTAGAGTTAAAATAATACTGTTGCCAATATTAAAATTGCATAACTAAACTTATATAAATTTTAAAGGCTTTACACTGTTTTATTCATTATGTTGAAAATCAAAGAGGGCAGATCAAATCAGCTCCAATAAAATACTTTCTTCACTAATAGCCCATATCTTACTCTCATTTATGCCACCAGTTTCCCAGTAGTAGACACTGAGATTTTCCTCTGGATACTTAAGTTCCATTCTAATTGCAGTTGCTTCCAAATATTAACATTTATCCTGGGAGAAATTAATGCTGCTTTAGAGCAAATATAGCCTCAATCTTTTTAACAATGATAATAGTGTTAAGAACTTCTTATTTCAAAATATTTAGGTCTTCACTGTGGTATAAACTAAATATCTAAATGACTTAAGAAATTACATTTCAATTGACAATTAGAGATTCTGGTATCATGTAGTCATATTTTTTCACAACTATATTGGAGATTATCTGTTTTGTCCCAGATAAATAGAACTAGCCTCTGAGGCATTTGGAAAAGAAATGGCACAAATGATGTAATTATGTGTGTTAATGTTTGGCTTGTATGTCCATGGGTGAATGTATATATGTGTATGTGTATACACACACACACACACACACACACACATTTATTAGCACTGGCTTTTTAAGATGAGAAAATTCGCTGTCAAAAAAGAGATAAAATTACATCAATTTGGATCTGACATTTCTATAAAAGGGCATATTTAAATTAGTACCAGTACCATGTTCTCAGGTATAGGCTGACTCAGCAGTAAGTTTTCACTGTGAATTTAGGACTGATCATTTTTTTTTTTAATTTTTTTTTAAGATTTTATTTATTTGACAGAGACACAGCGAGAGAGGGCACACAAGCAGGGGGAGTGGGAGAGGCAGAAGCAGGCTTCCCGCTGAGCAGGGAGCCCGATGCAGGGCTCGATCCCAGGACCCTGGGACCATGACCTGAGCCGAAGACACGCTTAACAACTGAGCCACCCAGGCGCCCTGTTTTTATTTTTAGAACTCTAATTTTGACATGGAATTTTGTTAATTTTAACCCACTGTCCTATTTGTTTTCTGTTTATTTATTTATTTATTTATACTGTATGATTTCATTTATTTTATTTATGTTTTTTTGGGTTTTTTTATTCTTATGTTAATCCCCATACATTACATCATTAGTTTTAGATGAAGTGTTCCATGATTCATTGTTTGTGCATAACACCCAGTGCTCCATGCAGAATGTGCTCTCCTCAATACCCATTACCAGGCTAACCCATCCTCCCACTCCCCTCCCCTCTAGAACCCTCAGTTTGTTTTTCAGAATCCATCGTCTCTCATGGTTCGTCTACCCCTCCGATTTCCCCTGCTTCATTCTTCCCTTCCTGCTACCTTCTTCTTCTTCTTTTTTTTTCTTAACATATATTGCATTATTTGTTTCAGAGGTACAGATCTGAGATTTAACAGTCTTGCACAATTCACAGCGCTTACCAGAGCACATACCCTCCCCAGTGTCTATCACCCAGTCAGCCCACCCCTCCCACCACAGCCCCCACTCCAGCAACTCTCAGTTTGTTTCCTGAGATTAAGGATTCCTCATATCAGTGAGGTCATATGATACATGTCTTTCTCTGATTGACTTATTTCGCTCAACATAATACCCTCCAGTTCCATCCACGTCGTTGCAAATGGCAAGATCTCGTTCCTTTTGATGGCTACATAATAGTCCATTGTGTATATATACCACATCTTCTTTATCCATTCATCTGTCGATGGACATCTTGGCTCTTTCCACAGTTTGGCTATTGTGGACATTGCTGCTATAAACATCGGGGTGCACGTACCCCTTCGGATCCGTACTTTTGTATCTTTGGGGTAAATACCCAGTAGTGCAATTGCTGGATCATATGGTAGCTCTATTTTCAACTTTTTGAGGAACCTCCATACAGTTTTCCAGAGTGGCTGCACCAGCTTGCATTCCCACCAACAGTGTAGGAGGGTTCCCCTTTCTCCGCATCCCCGCCAACATCTGTCTTTTCCTGACTTGTTAATTTTAGCCATTCTGACTGGTGTGAGGTGGTATCTCATTGAGGTTTTGATTTGGATTTCCCTGATGCCGAGCGATATTGAGCACTTCTTCATGTGTCTGTTGGCCATTTGGATGTCTTCTTTGGAAAATGTCTGTTCATGTCTTCTGCCCATTTCTTGATTGGATCATTTGTTCTTTGGGTGTTGAGTTTGATGAGTTCTTTATAGATTTTGGATACTAGCCCTTTATCTGATATGTCATTTGTCCCACGTGGTCGTGGTGAATAATCCTTTTAATGTACTGTTGGATCCTATTGGCTAGTATTTTGGTGAGAATTTTTGCATCCATGTTCATCAGGGATATTGGTCTGTAATTCTCCTTTTTGATGGGGTCTTTGTCTGGTTTTGGGATCAAGGTATTGGTGGCCTCATAAAATGAGTTTGGAAGTTTTCCTTCCATTTCTATTTTTTGGACCAGTTTCAGAAGAATAGGTATTAATTCTTCTTGAAATGTTTGGTAGAATTCCCCTGGGAAGCCATCTGGCCCTGGGCTTTTGTTTTTTGGGAGATTTTTGATGACTGCTTCCATTTCCTTAGTGGTTATAGGTCTGTTCAGGTTTTCTATTTCTTCCTGGTTCAGGTTTGGTAGTTGATACATCTCTAGGAATGCATCCATTTCTTCCAGGTTATCTAATTTGCTGGCATAGAGTTGCTCATAATATGTTCTTATAATTGTTTGTATTTCTTTGGTGTTGGTTGTGATCTCTCCCCTTTCATTCATGATTTTGTTGATTGGGGTCATTTTTCTTTTCTTTTGATAAGTCTGGCCAGTGGTTTATCAATCTTGTTAATTCTTTCAAACAACCAGCTCCTAGTTTTGTTGATCTGTTCTACTGTTCTTTTATTTTATATTTCATTGATTTCTGCTCTGATCTTTATTATTTCTCTTCGCCTGCTGGGTTTAGGCTTTATTTGCTGTTCTTTTCCCAGCTCCTTTAGGTGTGGGGTTAGGTTGTGTACTTGAGACCTTTCTTGTTTCTTGAGAAAGGCTTGTATTGCTATATACTTTCTTCTTAGGACTGCCTTTGCTGCATCCCAAAGATTTTGAACAGTTGTGTTTTCATTTTCATTGGTTTCCATGTATTTTTTTAATTCTTCTTTAATTTCCTGGTTGACCCATTCATTCTTCAGTAGGACGCTCTTTAGCCTCCATGTATTTGAGTTCTTTCCGACTTTCCTCTTGTGATTGAGTTCTAGTTTCAAAGCATTGTGGTCTGAAAATAGGCAGGGAATGATCCCCATCTTTTGGTACCGGTTGAGACCTGATTTATGACCTAGGATGTGATCGATTCTGGAGAATGTTCCATGGGGACTAGAGAAGAATGTGTATTCCGTTGCTTTGGGATGGAATGTTCTGAATATGTCTGTGAAGTCCATTTGGTCCAGTGTGTCATTTAAAGTCTTTATTTCCTTGTTGATCTTTTGCTTAGATGATCTGTCCATGTCAGTGAGGGGGTTGTTAAAGTCCCCCACTATTATTGTATTGTTGTTGATGTGTTTCTTTGCTTTTGTTATTAATTGGCTTATATAATTGGCTGCTCCCATGTTAGGGGCATAGATATTTACAATTGTTAGATCTTCTTGTTGGATAGACCCTTTAAGTAGGATATGGTGTCCTTCCTCATCTCTTATTATAGTCTTTGGTTTAAAATCTAATTTGTCTGACATAAGGATTGCCACCCCAGCTTTCTTTTGGTGTCCATTAGCATGGTAAATGGTTTTCCACCCCCCCACTTTCAATCTGGGAGTGTCTTTGGGTCTAAAATGAGTCTCTTGCAGACAGCATATTGATGGGTCTTGTTTTTTAATCCAGTCTGATAGCCTGTGTCTTTTGATTGGGGCATTTAGCCCATTTACTTTCAGGGTAACTATTGAAAGATAGGAATTTAGTGCCATTGTATTGCCTGTAAGGTGACTGTTACCGTATATTGTCTGTGTTCCTTTCTGGTCTCTGTTGCTTTTAGGGTCTCTCTTTGCTTAGAGGACCCCTTTCAAGATTTCTTGTAGGGCTGGTTTTGTGTTTGCAAATTCCTTTAGTTTTTGTTTGTCCTGGAACCTTTTTATCTCTCCTTCTATTTTCAATGACAGCCTAGCTGTATATAGTATTCTTGGCTGCATATTTTTCTCATTTAGTGCTCTGAATATATCCTGCCAGTCCTTTGTGGCCTGCCAGGTCTCTGTGGATAGGTCTGTTGCCAATCTAATGTTTCTACCATTGTAGGTTACAGATCTCTTCTCCCGAGCTGCTCTCAGGATTTTCTCTTTGTCTCTGAGACTCGTAAGTTTTACTATTAGATGTTGGGGTGTTGACCTATTTTTATTGATTTTGAGGGGGGTTCTCTGTGCCTCCTGGATTTTGATGCCTGTTTCCTTCCCCAAATTAGGCAAGTTCTCTGCTATAATTTTCTCCATTATACCTTCTGCCCCTCTCTCTCTTTCTTCTTCTAGGATCCCAATTATTCTAATGTTGTTTCGTCTTATGGTATCGCTTATCTCTCGAATTCTGCCCTCGTGATCCAGTAGTTGTTTCTCTCTCTTTTTCTCAGCTTCTTTATTTTCCATCATTTGGTCTTCTATATTACTGATTCTCTCTTCTGCCTCATTTATCCTAGCAGTTAGTGCCCCCATTTTTGATTGCACCTCATTAATAGCCTTTTTGATTTCTACTTGGTTAGATTTTAGCTCTTTTACTTCTCCAGAAAGGGTTTCTCTAATAACTTCCATATTTTTTTCAAGCCCAGCTAATATCTTTAAAGTGATGATTCTGAACTCTATATCTGACATCATACTGATGTCCGTATTGAGTAGGTCCCTGGCAGTCGGTACTACCTCTTGTTCTTTTTGTTGAGGTGATTTTTTCCATCATGTCATTTTGTGCAGAGGAGAATAGATTAATGAGAGAACAAAATGCTAGCAGAGTAACCACGTCCCCAGAAAATATACTCTAAACAAATCAGAAAAGACCTGAAGCAGTGGAAAAAGAAACGGAAAGAGAGAAAAAAGAACAAGAAAAACAAAGAAAAAGATAAAGATAAAAACAAACAAAAACAAACAAAACAAAACAACAACAACAAAAAAAACCAGAATGTGATCAAATATGATCAGGCTGGTATATAGATCAGTGCCACACACTAGATTTGGGGTGTATTTTGGTCTTTTAGAAGAAAGTGCCTCCCAAATTTTTAAAGAAAGAAAAACTTATATATGTACAAAAATAAGGGTTGATATGATGAAGGGATGGAATATGACTGTAAAGATGGAAATTATAAAAAATTTTATAAAAGGAATTGATAAGAAGTTGTTTGAAAAAAAGAAAGAAGAGGATTTAAAAAAAGAAAAAAGAAAAAAAAAGGGAGAGAATGTGATCAGGCAGGGGAGTAGAAAAAACCATATACTAGAGATTTAGGGTATATTTTAATCTGTTGGAAGAAACTATCTCAAAATTTTAAAGAGAGAACAACTTATATATATAAGCCAAAAATACGGGTAACTACTATGAAAGGATAGAATATGACTCTAAAAATGAAAAATAAAAATGTTTTTTTAAAAAAAGGGATTGATAAGATGTTGGTTGAAAAAGGGAAAAAGAAAAATTAAAAAAAAAATTAACTTTGAAAGACTAAAGAATCATGGTAAAAAGCCATGAATTCTATGTGCAGTAGTCCCCTAGCGCTGGAGTTCTGCCGTTCTCATTGATCGGTAAACTTGGTCTTGGCCGGCTGTTCTCGCTGATCTTCTGGGGAGGGGCCTGTCGCCGTGGTTTCCAAATGTCTCTGCCGGAGGCGGAAGTGCCCCGCCCTTGCCGCCTCCCGGCTAAGTAATCTGCTCGGGTTTGCTCTCGGGAGCTTTTGTTTCCTGCGAGCTTTCCGTACAGCTTTGGAGGCGGAGAGTGAAAATGGCGGCCTCCCAATCTCCGCCCCGGAGGAGCCGAGAACTCAGCCCCGCTCCTCAGTGAGCCCCCAGAGAAAAGCCGCCAGTCACTCCCGTCTCCCCAGTCTCTGGCCGCACCCCGTGCTCGCCCGGCCTGTGACCGCGCGCCTCTGTCTCTGGCACCCAACCCTGGGTGGAGTCTCCAAACCCAGCAGATCCCTGCGGTGCAGTCCCGTTCGGCTCCTCCCGGGGGAGGAAGGTGAGTCTCCCCGGATCTGCCGCTTGTTGGGTCCCTGCTGGAGGAGCAGGGGCCCGACTGTGCCGCAGATCACGGTTTATGGCCACCCTGAGCTGAGAGCCCGCGCCTGGGCTCTGCCTCTGCAGCCGGCTTCCCTGCTCCGTTACCTGGGAGCTCGGCCACACTCAGGCACCCCCGGTCTTTCTGTGACCCCGAGGGTCCTGAGACCACACTGTCCCGGAGGGTTCCACCCCCCGCTTAGGCACCAGAGTGACGTCCCTCAGCGGAGCAGACTTTTAAAAGTTCCGATTTTGTGCTCTGTGGCTCTATCACTTGCCAGTAGCGGCCGTCAGAGTCTCTCCCCCCGCCCCCCCCCATCTATCCTCCCGAACATCGCCTCGGGTTCACTTCTCCGCACGTCCTACCTTCCAGAAAGTGGTCGCTTTTCTGTTCAGAGAGTTGTTGCTATTATTTTCTTCGATCTCCTGTTGAGTTTGTAGGTGTTCAGAATGGTTTGATCCCTATCCAGCTGAATTCCTGAGAGGAGACGAAATCCAGGTCTCCTACTCCTCTGCCATCTTGCTCTGCCCCCCCCCCAGGACTGATCATTTTAATTCTGTTACCATTGTGTGTCCAACAATGTTTCTCAGTCCCTGTTGGCTTAGGAAGCTTCCCATTAGCAGGATTCTCTTTATTATTTAAGAAGAATCCATGTTAGCCTTATTATCTTCAAAATACCTGTCCTTAAGCATATTTCAATGCTATGTGGTTCTTTGCATATCCTTGCCTATTATCACATTCATCATATATAATATGTATCTTTTTTAAAAGGCAGACTCATTTTCTGGGAAATGGAATGATGTGTCTAAACGGAGATTGATTCATTCATTGATTAATTGATTCATTTAGCAAACACCGTTGAATACCTGCCATATAATAGACATGTTGTTGACTATAAAAATGACTCTGATTTGGTAACCACCTTTTTTGCAAGCTACAAATATAAAGAAAGGTGGAATAAGTGGCAACATTATGACATACCCCCTTATTTCTTCAAGTCTTACCAGTGAGCTTTTCCCTGGCTATCCTAATGTAAATTCCAGTCATACACATGGTCAAACACACTCTAATTCCCAATTCTTCTACCCTGATTAACTTTTCTCCCCTATATGACATTCTAGCTATTTATAAGCTTATGTTCTTTCTCCCTCCACCAGGATGTTATGACAAGATATAATGTAAAACCATGACAATAGGGATTTTTGTTTATTTTGTTTGTAGAGGTAACCCCAGTGCCTAAAATGGTACCTTGTACATAACAGGCTTTAAAAAGTAGGTGTTTAATTAATTAATAATTTACTAGTTAACTCCTTCAAAAAAATATTGTACTCTTACTAAGTAATTAGAGACCTTGAGTTAGTCACATAAGAAAAAAAGGGGGTGCTTTATCTTGTACTGAATGTAGTTTATGGGCTTTGCTGTTATTTTGAATTTGAAGAAAGAGCTATGATGTCAGCACTTTCAGTTGCCAAGTTTTGTGAAGAGTTTGGATCTAATACTTTTAGGTACACTTAACTTGCTTTATGAGGTGATTCTTTATTTACATTTACCTAAACCTATTTCCAGTCTTTTGTCTGGACACAATTATTTTGAATATCCGTTGTACCTATGCAACTTTTCATTCTGTTTTACCCAACATTTTCCTAGATCCTAATTCATATCATCAGGGCTAGGAAGTATCTCCTGTTTTCACTGATTATTGTAATATATGTGCAATAATCTAAGTATGAGTTCAGCCCATAAAGACAAAGTCAACCAAGTCAAAGTCAAGTCTCCTTGTAACTAGTACAAGATGTGAGAAGTACACTGACAAGAGAGATTTAATGGAAACAGAAAAGTCCAATAGTGTAGGACTTTTGGGATGTTATTTTCATAAAGACATAACCACTACTTTGAAGAAGTGATTAAAGGCTAGCGTATATTTAGAGAGAGAAGCTATGAATGTAGGGGTTGATTATATCTTGGGAAGAATTCTTAAACATACTACCTAAAACACAAGAAGTCATAGATGAGCTTAAAGTACAGATAACGTGCATAGGAGTAAAACCACATACTCACTGCAAAATAACAGGCATTACAAAAAAGAACTGACCTTTCTCATGCCCTAAGAATAGCAATTTGTGTTAACGAAGAGATGGTGATCGAACTCTAAATAATACTATTCTCAACAAAATTGTAAGTTCTACAAAGTCAGACTTTTTAATATTTGCAAAGATAAAGTGGTTAGCACATATAAAGTATGTGCTGCAGTGTTTTGCTCATGGTAAGCACTCAGCTGTTTGTTGTCATTATTGCCACCATTTTAATATCACCCACAGAGCTCCTACTCCTTGGTTGAGTAGAAAATTTTCAGGAAAATAAGTTTAAGTCAAAACCAAATGGTTGAAATGGTGACTTTTCTTACAAATGAATAGCAACAATAAAAACAATAACAACAATAAAAACAATAGCAATAATAAAAAGATGGAAACAACAGTGAGCCTCATATAAAAAGTGAGGAAAAGTATTATGTGAAAATAGAACTTGTTGTGGGTGCAGGGAGTATAAGGGAAATCTCTCTGCCTTCTACTCAATTTTTCTGTGAACCTGAAACTGGTCTAAAAATTAAGTCTATAAAAAATAGAATAGCTAGTTTATGTTTTTAATCAGAAGGCGTTTTCTATTATAATTCAATAAATTTTAAATGTGACTAATATATAGAATAATGAAAAAACAAAAAAGATTAAAAATTACCTAGTGTAAAATGCTTAGTGCATGAGTGTATATGTATGTGTGTGTTTGTGCATGTGTTACATTTTCATTTTTTCTTGCAGTGTTTTCAAATGTGTAGTCTTAATTTTGGGTATTAATACAAAAGAGATTACAAGAAAAGATTCTTAATTCCTCTTTAATTGAATTATCCCTTGTTTAGTCTATTATTCTATTGAGTTTACACAAAAAAATAACTGAGAAAGTGAATGTTTACTAATTCAGGACTTTGCATTTCATCTCTAGTTATCTACAGAGGGCAGCAAACAGCTTCAATTCAGACTAGCGTGTTGAGTTAGCAGGTTTTAAGAGCTGCTTTCTGATTCAGCATCATTGGAAGCATTGTGAAACATGTCAGAATCAAGGTTCAGTCTGCTTAAACATACATGATCGTTTACTGCATGTGGAAGAGAGCAGTGGAACCCACAAGTCAGAATCAGCTACTTGAATGCGGTCAAGGAAATGTAGCAAAATCAGAGGGTGTCAGTCATTTTATTAACACTGCTGCAAAGCTTGATACTAACGAAGGTGGTTTTTTTAAAATTATTTTACTAACATGTTACAAAATAAGTTGCAGACATATTCTCATAAGTACTGATTATGGTATTTTATAAAATTATAAATAGTTAACCATTAATGACTAATGGTCTAAGACAAATCTGTAATGTTTCAAGGTAAGTTTGGTTTTGAATGCTTTTCTATTAATGCATCTGTACCTCTACTTCTACATTTTTATTCTTCAATTTTATGACATAATAAAATAAAAAATATGTCCAAGATGCCACTAGCCCAGCTTGTATCCATACTAGTAATTTATTGTCCCTCATTGGGTTGTGATTCTAAGTTAGAGTTTACCTTGTAGGAGGTTTATGAAGATACGTTCTTGAGGTCAACACTTGTGGAATGGAGGGGAAGGAAGAAAGACTAGGCAGAGGGAAAAATGTCAAACTGCAGTGTAGGCCCAACCCCACAGGATGCTCTGGACTTAGAATAGCTCTTCAGAATCCTCCTAAATCGGGCTGAGATGGGGAGGTCTTCATAATATCCCCTGGGTCAGCCAGAACATGTGGGCCACTCCCAGGAAGGGACATCGCTTTGGGGAAGGCTCAGATTATTCCTCCTGAGACAGCAAGTCCTTCCTTAAAGGGATGTTTGAGTGGGGCATCACAATACCCCCCACATTCATGCACAATAAAAAGTAACCAGAGGCACCTGGGTGGCTCAGTCGGTTGAGCATCTGACTCTTGATTTCAGCTCAGGTCGTGATCTCAGGGTTGTAAGATCAAGCCCTGCGCTGAGTGTGGAGCCTGCTTAAGATTCTCTCCCTCTCCTAGTGATGTAATGTATGGTGATTAACATAACATAATAAAATAAATAAATCAATCAAAAACAAAAACAAAACAAAACAAAAAAGATTCCCTCCCTCTCCCTCTGCCCCTTTCCCCCACTATCTCTCTCTCTAAAACAAAACCAAAAAACAAAAAACAAAACAAAACAAAAAAAACCTTCTCCTAATACAGAAAGAATGACTTACATTTACTTAGTATGCTTTGTTATCTTTTAGAGAATGAACTCATTAATTCATGTTTAATAGGAGGCTATTTTATTAGCAGGTCTGTGTTAGCTCCTTCAAGTTCTGGTTCTTAACAGGTGAGACAAGTAATAAATTAAAATACTGAAGTGAATACTCTAAAGGTTTATATTAAGACCAAAAAAAAAAAAAAAGCACACACACTGAATGACAAAGTGACTAAAGGAATGCTTAATTGTCTTAAAAAGAACAGTTTACAACACCTTCAGGCATTCCTTGTTTAGGAAAATCCTTAGAGACCCAGTGCTAAGGCAACATGGAAGGGAGCAACAAAGAGGTTGTTGTTTTAAGATGAACTGAATTGCCTTTAGCATTAGAGAAGAAATATATACTTATTTAAGCTATATGAACAAATAGACATAAGGAAGAAAATTAAAATTACGCACAATCTCTCAATCCAAAGAAAACCACTAATGGTATAATTTTTCTCCTAATCATTTTCTCATCCATATATATGTAAAATTTGATTCAGATTATCTGACATATAGAATACATCCTTTTCTGTTCCATTAAAAAGTATTCTAATGAAAACATGCATCTATTGCAGGTTGCTCCACTTGTTTGGCATATGGAGCATATAATTAGCACCATTACTAGTAACAATAAGATGAATAGCTGAACCATATTTCTTGCTGTTGCATATTTCAAACTATTTTGCTGGGAGAAACTCCACAAAATGGAATTATTTGGCCAAAGAAAAATAACATTTTAAGGTTCTTGATATATTATTGCCAAATTGGAGTCCAAAATAGTGTGCCTTAGATATTTCTTACCTTTTTCAACAGTCCTTGCAAAAGGTGATAAGAGTATTTCACTATTGCCTAATTTTTTATTTCTTCAATTATTAAGTGAAAATAAACACTTTGTAGTCAGTCATAGGTCTCTTACCTGTAAATTATTTACATGTTATAGAATCAGTGCTTTTCTTTTTTTTTTTAAAGATTTATTTATTTATTTGAGACAGAATGAGAGAGAGAGCACATGAGAGGGGGGAGGGTCAGAGGCAGAAGCAGGCTCCCTGCCGAGCAGGGAGCCCGATGCGGGACTCGATCCCGGGACTCCAGGATCATGACCTGAGCCGAAGGCAGTCGCTCAACCAACTGAGCCACCCAGGCGCCCAGAATCAGTGCTTTTCTTATTGATTTCTGATTCTTCTTTATACATTAAGGATATTTTCCTTCTGTTGTTGGTGTTGCAGTTATTTTTTCCAGTTTGTCACGTTCCCTGCAGTTTTGATTACTTTCTGAACTACACATTTTTTGTGTCTGTGAATTCAAACATTTTCTTTGTAATTTCTTTTTTGACTTTTACCCTTCTAAAATTCTTCCTCAGAGATCACATACATGTCCACCTATATGTATTGTAGTGATTTCTTAAAAATCCCTTTAATCTGTCTATATTTTGTTTTGTTAGTTTTTAGAAACTAAAGATATAATTTTCCAAATAATTACCTCAAGTTATTTATTGGAGAGGCATTCAAACTTTTTTTTATTGCAACCTACATTAAAAAAAATGCATTTTACACATCTAAAACACATATGATACACATGCAAACCTATAACTGAAATAAAAGTGTCAAAAATAATTTTTATCATTCATGTTAGTACTGAATTATGAACCATTCTATTCTATTCTATCCCATCCCATCCCATTTCATTTCATCTTTTTCTATTTCAATTAAAAAAAAAAACAACTGACTGTGGTCAACAAAATAGATTTTAAAAATTTGTTAATGGCTTTGACCCATTGTCTGGAAAACATAATTTACTAAGTCTTTGCTTTGTAATCTGTGCCTTATTTTATACTAAGTTGTTATTTTTGTGTATCTAAAATTATGTTCCATTACTGTTGATTTTTGTATATTTATTATTTTTAATGATTTTAGCTTTATAATATGCTTTACTGTTTTGGAGGACAAGTCCCTTCCTATTCGCTCTAAATTTTCACATTTATCTCAGCCAGTCTTGCATATTTGTTTTTGTTGGTTAACTTAATCACTCTATCACAAGTTAAAATTTTGGCAAGTGTACTCTGTGAGTCTCTCTATGGTGCTCTTAGAGCCTTAGGCCTTTTTTTTAAAATTTTCTTTTATTATGTTATGTTAGTCACCATTCAATACATCATTAGTTTTTGATGTAGTGATCCAGCCTTAGGCCTTGATCAGGGAAATGCTTTCTGGGAATCTACAACCATTTATTGTTTCTACTTCTAAACCACCTGGCAGCTATTTAAGCACCAAACCTTTTACTCTTTGGGATAAGGTGGACCCTTAAATCGATATGACTGCTGTCCTTATCAAAAAGGGACAATGTGGATACAGAGACACGTACACAGAGAGTGTCATGTGAAGGTTGGAGTCACAGTACTACAAGCCAAGGAACAACCAGAAGCTAGAGAGGTCTAAACAGACCCTTCTCCGGTACCTCCAGAGGGAGCATGGCCCCACTAGCATTTTCATTTCAGGCTTCTGACCTTCGGAACTGTGGGATAAGAAATGTCTGTTGTCCCCAGTGACCCAGTTTGTGGGTAGTTCATTATGGCAGCCCTAGACAATGAATACACCCTCCAATTGTACCAAATAAATTTATTGATTTTACTCTTTAAAAACAAACATAAAACTGACGATGGATTATGATGTACATTGTGAAGGAGCACCCCATGAAATGAATTTTAGGTAATTGTTTTGTAATCACAGCACAATATAAATGTTAGATAGAAGAACAGTGGCTAATGGAATGAATGCATTCTATATCATTCTCATTTTAAGTAACACTCATTTTCTTTCATGGAGTTTTATTTTAATTAAGGATCATATTGTTCAAAACATCCCTACCAAAATTCTTATACCAGTAAATATGCTGATGGATCTGTATATTCTAAGTAATGCAATTAAAAAAAATCTCAATGGTATTTTTTTACACTCATGATTATTGTTTTCAGACAAGGGTTATTGAATTAAGTGAGCTATGAAATAGTTAGCAATAAGTGTATGCGTTTATAGCAATGAACGTTAACCCCCACCCACCCCCACTTGTCCAGAAGTTTAGGAAGCAGTACGTTGTGGATAATCACATATTTTGGATAACTTAATATCTAAAGTATTAAAATACATTTAATTGTAATCTGTATAAAACATACTTATACTGGGAACTTAGAGTTACTTTAAGTCACCATTGAAAAAGTAATTCTTTTCTTTTTTTAAGATTTTTTATTTATTTATTTGACAGAGAGAGACACAGCTCGAGAGGGAACACAAGCAGGGGGAGTGGGAGAGGGAGAAGCAGGCTTCCCGCTGAGCAGGGAGCCTGATGCGGGGCTAGATCCCAGGACCCTGGGATCATGACCTGAGCTGAAGGCAGACGCTTAACGACTGAGCCACTCAGGCGCCCCGAAAAAGTAATTATTCTTGAATAATTTTAGAAGTAGGTGGGGTTACCTGTCTGCTTAAACACTGTTGGTCATCTAAATTCTGTGTAAAATATAGAGTCCTATCTTAGTTATTACTCCCCGAGTTAAGGAAAATTGAATTTCAAATGAATAAGCACCAATTGAAATGAACATGTATAATTTAGTGAAAACAAGGGAGACAATAGATGAGTATTTATGGAGTGGCTTCTGGGGGCTGAAAGTAGGAATTTAAAAATTTAAAAAGAAAGAAAAAGGAATAATCACCCTTTCTGCAAAATTTTTATTGAATTTAACAGTTACAGGTCTTCAACATGTTTTGTTGGTGGTGTGGCTATTAATTTGGCTGTGAGTTTTAATCTTATTTTTAAATTTAGCTAACAGTCCAGTAAACTGCTGTATGTTTTTTTTGATAAATTTTTTGAGCACATGGAAATAAGAAAATATGAAGTCCCCCTTTCAGCAAGGTATTCAGACACTACTGAAAGTCAGCTAGGTGACTAGTGCTGGATGTGTGGCTGTGAACAAGACAGAGAAGGTTCCTACTCTGCTAGTGAGACTATATTGATGCAAAAGTTAAATCCTGCTTAAAAGTCTTCATATCAGTAAAAGCAATCCGAAAAAACAAAAACAAAAACAAAACACCTATGTATTTGAATATTGAGAACTATAATATTGCAGTGTATTAATTCTCTGGTTGATAAGTTTTGGAGGCTGGTTGCTTCTTGCCCTTGATGCTTAAATACACTGTAAAGAGTCACAAATAAGAACCATTTATTCGAATTCCCTATATTAAAATGTACTTTCCAAATTTCCCTTTCTCAAGAAATTAATGAGTACCAACCATAATTGTGTGAAATTGGTCCAACTTCCAGAAAGATCCCTGAGGATAGAAAACCGAATAGAAGAAAAAAGAAATGAAGATCTTGTGAAATCACTAATGTAACGGGTAGGAAACTTTTCGAAAAATAGAGAGGGATCATTCTGCAACCCCAGTGGACTATTTACTCAAGCCGGGGCTCAAATGCTAATATCATAGGTGAAAGATTACTTGCACATGCATCAAAATACCCTGCTAGTTGACTACTAATTGCAAAGAGAAACACCTGGTAGACACCACCATCACCAAATGATCATATTTAACATCCCTAAGAGGGAAGCCATCTGACATCAGAGACCTTCTTCTGGGATGCAATATGTAGTGATCAGTATCATCTATGAAGAAATCTTCACCAAAAGATGTTGAAATTGTATCTCATTAAGCCTAGGTTCTAGGAAATATAGGGGATTGAAGAATAATGTATAAAAACAAAATGGAACTATCAGCTAAATCTAGAATATGAGTCATTCCAAGGACACCTGACCTACACTCCTCAAAAGGTTGAAGTCATTATTATGGAGAAAAAAAAATGTCATTATATGGAGAAAAAAATGGAATGACTATTCAAGATTTAAAAGACTTAAAAGAACATAACAGTTAAATGCAGTGCATGATACCTGAGTTTGAGCTTATACAATGAGTCAAACAGCTAAATGGCATTTTAGAGACAATAAGGGAATATGAATATGTATTGGGTGGCAGATAATATTACCAAATTATTGTCAACTTTCTTAGTTGTGATGATGGCACTTGGTGTCATAGGAAAATGTCACTATTTTTAGAAGGTGCAAGCTGATGTATTTGAAGGTGTGTGCATGTCCTGATATCCACAACTTCCCTGCACAATCATTAAGCAAAATTCATGCATACACACACACACACACAGAGCAAATGGCAAAATATTAAGGATTGTTGGAGGAATCTATGTGGTGGGCATAAATGTAATCATTGTACATGTTAAACCTTTCACTGTGTTTTAAAATGTTTCTGAAAAAATGTCTCTGGGGAAGGGGAGTGTCAAATGCTACTGAAAGATTCATTAGGATGAGGACAGATTTAGCAGGAGGGAGGTTGTTTCTTTTGTGAGAGCAGTTTTAGTCATTTTACAGTGGACCAGATAGTAAACTAGAGATGAGAAAAAGGAGATAGTGTAGACAAAACACGGAAGAAGTTTAGTAGTTACAAACTAGAAAGAAATGTCAGTTATGAATTAGAGAGAAAGAAGACTGAAAACTGAGGGAAGCTTATCTGAAGGAGAGATTTTACTTTTTTATTTGCACTTTTTATTTTGGAATTTTTGTCTGTTTTTAGAACTCTTGTTTTAAGGGGGAAAGAGGTGACTAGGCACTGAGGAGGAAGAATCAGTAGGGGGGGAAATTGAAGAGGAAGAAGAGTAAAGGAGGGTTGTTTCAAGAGTTTTGGAATTAGATGAGTGTGAGTAAGGAAACAAAACAGAAAACGCAGATTTTCTCTGAAACCTGTGAAGCTTTAGCTTAGGGCCCTCACTTCCCTGATCCTTCCTCAGATGCGATGACTAATTTCTAATTTTTTTTTTTAAAGATTTTATTTATTTATTTGAGAGAGAGAGAATGAGAGACAGAGAGCACGAGAGGGAAGAGGGTCAGAGGGAGAAGCAGACCCCCCGCCGAGCAGGGAGCCCGATGCGGGACTCGATCCCGGGACTCCAGGATCATGACCCGAGCCGAAGGCAGTCGCTTAACCAACTGAGCCACCCAGGCGCCCAAGGAAACCTTGTTTATTTATTATTTTTTTTATAAAGATTTTATTTATTATTTGACAGAGAGAGAATGAGAGAGTGACTCTTCCACCGTATTTACAGTCCCACCCACATTCAAGAGGAGGGGATTATACAGGTGTTGTAATCACTGACTAGGAATGTTGGGTGCCGTCTTTGAATTCTGCCTACCCCACATAAAGATATCTGAAAAGTTATCTAGGCATTTTGTGCTTGATGAGACTTCAAAAAATCTTTGAGATTCAAAGCAGCAAAGATTTTTCTCTAGATGCTTGTTTTAAATCTGTATTATCAAGCAAAAACATGGGACAAGCATTCCATTCTTGCTAAAACAATGAGTTGTTATCTGTCTTTGATGTGACTGTAATTGCCTCCTTTGCTAATGTTGCTCCTCATTTTTAGAGAATCCTTAATAGCTTTCCTCTTGGAGATTATTATCCTTTGAATATGTATATTTCTGTAAATATTCAGCACTGTCTTGTAAAAGGAAACCAGGATCCTGTCTGACAGTTGAACAGGACATGAGTTTATAATTTGGTATTGTGTTATTTTTTTTTTTAAAGCTGTGAATATAATAATAAAGATTAAAACACTACAGGGAGTATGTGTCTGTGGCAGTTGTAGGTGTTAATTATGTTGTCAGATGGAAGAGTGAAAATTCAACCTCCTGAACTTGGGTCTTGGAAGGTAGGCCAAGTATCTGATTTTTTCCCCTATTGTTATTAAAATGTATTTGTTTGTACTCCTAAATATCTTTGCTCCTGTAGATTTAGATTTATTATTATTATTATTATTATTATTTTGAAGACAGAAACCTAGATAAAATCAGGTACTCTTTTGGATCCCAGAACTGCATGGTTTAGCAGATTCACTAGAGGGTTTTTAAAAGCTGAGTAGTGTGAACTGGATGCTAAAGAGTGTCTGGGGCTTTGATCACAGCAGGTAAGCCTTCAAAAGTCAGAGGATCTCTATTAATAGAGGGCACATAAAAATGTTGTGGTTTTGTCTTTTGGCACTTAAAGGTATTAATCTATTTCAGTACTCACCAGTAAGTATGTCCATCAGTTAAGCTAAAATGCAGTGAGAATTAAAAAAAACAAAAAACAAAAAAACAAAAAACAAAACAAACCTAAATAAACCACTTATCTTAATGCTTCTTAACATTTGTAAGATGCTGTTTAGCTTGTAAATATTTTATTTGTGACTGACTGTGTAAAAAATAAGATTCTGAGCTCCTACACATTCTGATTTTTAGAAATGGAAGAGGGTTTGTGTGTGTGTGTGTATGTGTGTGTGTGTTTTCATTTGGGAGTTTTAGTAGTTATTGTTCTCAAAATAGGGAAATTTAATACCAAACTTTCATGGGTGATTGGTTTACTAACATTATAGTCTGGTTTTGAAAAATTTCAGGCAGGAGCAGAAGCAACATTCCATTTCTCATTCTAAATAGACTATATCAAGTATTAACATTCAAGGAGCCTCCAGTTTGCATACTGAAGCCAAAGTGGTCTGTTCAAAGAGTCTATTTGATGCTTCTTCACCAGGGCTTCCCTTGGTGATTTTTAAATGCTTTCAGTAGGATGGAGACCTAATTTTCAACAAGGCCCACAAAGCCTTGTGACTTGGCCTTACATCTACCTCAGTTTAGAGATTATCACGCACCATTGTCCCTTTTACTGTGGACTTCAGTTACATTGGCATTGCCCTCCTTCTAGTTCCTTGAGAGATGTGTACACACTGCCACATAACCTTTGCACATGCTGTTTCTTCTATCCAGAACATATTTACACTTCTCTGCCCCCTCCCACAGCCACCCTTTTTGTTAGATCTTACCTTTGTCATTTCCTGAGGAAAACATCCATCTCGGGCTATTCCCTCCCTACCTGTCTAGTTAAGTTTTTTTGTTACCTGGGCTTATGGAACCATGGCATTCTGTCCTTTCCTAGTCCTTCCCTCAATTTATAATTATACATCTATAAGTGAGATTGTTCAATTAGTATCTACCATTGCCCCTTTGTCCCACTAGAGTAAACTCTTAGGAAGTCAGGGATTTTGTCTTATATACTTATTACTTGATCTCCAGGGTCTAGCACAGGGCTAAGTATATGAAAGATACTGAATAAATATTTGTTGAATGAATACATGAATGAATGAACAATGGATGGATACATTGAAAGAGTGCATGGATTTGATTATTCATGACCTGGGAACATTGATCATCTCAATTAAAAGCTATACCTACAAGACGATGGACTCTGAAAAACAAACTGAGGGTTCTAGAGGGGAGGGGGGTGGGAGGATGGGTTAGCCTGGTGGTGGGTATTGAGGAGGGCACGTTCTGCATGGAGCACTGGGTGTTATGCACAAACAATGAATCATGGAACACTACATCTAAAACTAATGATGTAATGTATGGGGATTAACGTAAGAATAAAAAAAATTTAGGGGTGCCTGGGTGGCTCAGTTGGTTAAGTGACTGCCTTCGGCTCGGGTCATGATCCTGGAGTCCCTGGATCGAGTCCCGCATCGGGCTCCCTGCTTGGCAGGGAGCCTGCTTCTGCCTCTGACCCTCCCCCCTCTCATGTGCTCTCTCTCTCTCATTCTGTCTCAAATAAATAAATAAAATCTTAAAAAAAAAAAAAAAGAATAAAAAAAATTAAAAAAAAAAAAGCTATACCTGCAAATAAACAAAACACAGAGCAAGGTCAGCAACCACTCTACCCATTAACAGCAAGACTGCTTCATAGACCCATGCCTGCTAACGAGCTGGCATTATCACTATTATTTTGATGTGCCTTGTGAAAATTTTAATAAACTCAAAATAACAAAGACAGATGGTGACCTGAACACATTATGGAATGTCAACATAGTTCCCATCCTTTCCACAGGTGGGCCAAACATAAGGACAAGAAGAATAGAGCCTGAAGGGAATTGCACAAGCCATGAAACAAAATAGATTAGGACTAGCTGAATAGTTTTTTTGCCAGAGGTTAGCTCTGAGAAGGCATTTAAAGGAATACAGCAGAACATTCCAGGCAGGCAGATAGCATAAAAGAAAAAAAACAGAAATGGCAGAAGAAACCAGAAGACAGAGAAGTAATGTTGAGCAGGAGTGAAGAGGCTAACTGTTCACCAAGATCTGAGGTAGCCAGAGAACAGTATAACCTATGTCCAGTTGTCCTTTCTGCTTGAAGTAATGTTACTGCCAACTTAAAACTCTTCCATGTAGATGACGCCTGGCATTTAAATCTCTCTTTCTCTGAAAGCATAAGAAAATGAAATTAAATAAAGTACTTTTTCTTAAAAAACAGTCATGAATGGTGGCAGTGTGACTTGGTCTAGCATTTGTAGTGATTCTAGGAAGTAATGTCCTTCCAATCTATTTGTATTTTTACCAGCAATTACCAAAGAGACATTCCTCAAAGGCAGTCAAAACATGATCAAATGTAATCAAATTTGTAATAAAGTAACATTTTTCATCAGCCAAGAAAAGGAAGCTTGACATGTAAATGTCATCCCACAAAGTTGATATTTTAGGATTGCTTTGCTCTTTTATCAAATGCTGAAGTCAAGACTTCTTTGGGTCACTGAGATTCCATGACTGTTTCATTGAAGATTTTTGAAATTGCCTTTAAAAAGGTACAAACAGAAATTTTATCAGATTAAACTGAAACTAACTTTAACCTGTAAAAGAAATCCAAAGAAGCATTATCTACAACCCCTAACAGTTGTGAATGGACCCCTATAAGTGTATTGCTTTGCTAAGTAAGAAAAATAAAATATTAAAAATTCCAAAAAAAATGATATACAGTTAGAAATTAGAATGTAAAATGGAAAATATATCTAAAAGTGATTATAAAAGTCATTAGCAAAAAGATGGCATATAAATAATTCTTTTATATTTCTTCCTTTAATTGAGCTTTTGTTTCTTAATTATTCCATTTTGGCATGGAAAATGCCAGGACTTTAATTTTATATACTAGATCACCAGTGAAAGGCACCCTTGGAAGTAATGAGGTGTTATCCATTGATCTGATGCTTTTCATACACTCATCTGAATCTGTCTCTATTTCTCTTCTTCAGCCTGTCCTCCACTGAAGTCAAATACCAGTCTGATCCTGTAACTCTTTCTTGCTTAAAGCCACTGTGCTTAGGACAAGCTCATCCCAGCCCTCATCTTGGCCTTACCTCTGCTCCCCTCAATCTCCTGCTCTTTCAGCCACAACATCTTCGCTGACTTCCTCGCTGACTTCCTCAGAAGAGCTCAGCTCCCTCCCTCTCTCCCTTTCTCCCTCTCTAGCAATCTACCCAGGCCCCACCTCCGCTTTGTCTAGTTAACTCTTAGGCTTACATCTCATTGCTGCACTCACTGCTTTCCCTGCTCACCCTGCTATGTGATTTTAAGACTCCAGGAAGTTTTTCTTCAAAGCATTTTTTTTTAAAGATATTATTTATTTATTTATTTGACAGAGAGACAGCACAAGTAGGCAGAGTGGCAGGCAGAGGGAAAGGGAGAAGCAGGCTCTCCGCTGAGCAGGGAGCCCGATGCAGGGCTCGATCCCAGGACCCTGGGATCATGACCTGAGCCGAAGGCAGCTGCTTAACCAGCTGAGCCACCCAGGAGCCCCTCTTCAAAGCATTTATCACAGTTTTTGTTAGCCATTTGTAAAACTATTTTATTATTGTCTGCACCCCACTAGATAAACTCTGAGCTCCATGAAGGCAGGCTCTATGTCTCAGTGCTTAGGTGCTGAGAAGATAACTAAAGAAATTCCTTCAAGGTGTGAAACCATAAATAGCTTGTGAAACTGATTACATTTAGGAGAACTAGGATTTTCAATCATGTCAAAATTATTCAAAGCGGGCGCCTGGGTGGCTCAGATGGTTAAGCGTCTACCTTCAGCTCAGGTCATGATCTAAGGGTCCTGGGATCGAGTCCCGCATCGGGCTCCCTGCTCCTTGGGAGCCTGCTTCTCCCTCTGCCCCTCTCTCTCTGTCTCTAATGAATAAATAAATAAAATATTTTAAAAAAATTATTCAAAGCATTCTCAAAAGAATATGGATTGTTGCTCTTGCTGGTGACATGAGGTGGCACATGTGAAGCAACATTCAATTTTCCTGAAGTAACTTTTGGAATCAAGCATTCTTCAAGTGAACCATTATTAGGTATTCAGAGAGAAAAAAAATACCCTTAGAAAAGAATTGCAACCCCCTTGATTGGAAATGCATATATATATTCTTTTCTTTCTCTTTTTTTTTTTTGCATATAAACATTGATAGATAAGTCTATAAGAGAGAGTTATATCTTATATGAAAAGATTATACCTACGTTTATTATTATTATATTTATTAAAATTTTACATTCTCATAAAAAATTCAAAGAGTACAACAAAATGTGTTTATTTTTTCATACGTACAGGATAGGCATAATTTGGCAAGGCTACGCTTAGCAAAACATCTCAAAATCTCAGGGATTTTGCCTTTAAAAAAATACATATTTGAGATCTCCTGGGGACTCCAATAAAGGAAGACAAGTGGGGGTGGAAGAAGGCTGTAAGTCTGTACCTTTAAGAATTACTCTAATTGGGAAAAGGGTTTTGCATTCTCATCAATATACTAATAATAGCTACAATTTATTTGATGCTTATTATGTAGCAAGCACTGTACAAGGTGCTTTATGCCTATTAGTTTATTTAATCCTGGTATCAAATACATGAATAATTAAAAAAGAAATATATCTACCAGCCAATGAGAATCTTTACCAAAAAGGCTCTGTTTTTATTTTTTTAATAGCCCATGTGATATATAGCTGTCATATTTTACTTAATAGTTAATGTAAATTTCATTCCTCATATTCTTCCTTAAATGAGCTTGAATGTAGTGGATTTGAATTTAGGTGGGGTTGTTCAGTGTGAATCAGGACAAAACTGGGCATAATTTGTTTGGGAAAGCCTACAATGTCCCAGAACTAGAGTAGAGATGCACTTCTCAGTGTTACAAGCTGAACCATCTTCCCAGCTTAAATTGTCAGGAAAATATATCTAGATCAGAGAATACATTAGTATAGAAGAATCTACTTTTGTTAGTTCTGCTTTGGGAGAGATTGTTCAGCCAGTAACTATGGATTACTCAAAAATCAGGATTTACCAGGCAACAGTTCAATAGTACAAATTATTGATCACTTATTTGTTGTTCTATGCATATTCTCTTATATCATCATCATTTATAATATTTTTGAATATATAAATTTATATATGTATATACAATATGATAATATGTATATAAACGTGCTATAATGAATTTTATATAGAAAGAAAGTTTTGCCCATCATAATGACAGCTAACATTTGTAGAGCACTTACTAAGAGCCAAGCACTGAGCTAAGCACTTGATATTTATTTTTTCATTTAATCCTCATAACAATGCAATGGACTGTTATTATTCACAGCATTATTACTCTGGTATTATCCCCATTTTACCAGTAAAGGCAATTGGAGTCAGATTAAGTTCTATATACAAGGTCACTTCTCTAGTAATCAATGAAGTCCAGACTGGAATCCAGGTCTTCCTGAAACCAAAGGCAGCCCTGCTCTTCACCGCCAAGATAAACAGTCTTAGCCCCAGGCCAGCTTTTCAAGTCATTCCAGGTCATACCACCACCTCCAATCCCACCATGTACCTCTAGATATTTTATGTCCTGACACCGAACCACTAACCTAGATACTCCACATACCCGCCCTTCTTTCTGTTTCTCAAACACATTGAGCTTTGCCTTTGCATTTACTGTTCCCCTGCCTGGACTCCTCCATCCCCTGATACCCACTGGTTGGCTTCTCACTCAAAGCTCACCTCCTCAGGAAGACCTTCCTTGACTACTGATTTAAATAAATTCTTGCCTCTCCCAACTCTTGTCACCTTTCATGACATTACCTGTTTTCTTCACAGTACTCACCATTTCGTCAAATTATCCTCAGTATTTATTTGTTTCTGAGTTTATTGTTTGTCTCTCCTGTAAGAATCTAAGCTCTAAAGAGTTCTTATTTTTTTATTTACCATTGTACATTTATTCTATGAATGACTATATGATAGTAGATTTGTTTGGATTTAGCCAAAGGGTTTGCTTACAAAAATGAATAAAATAGGAATTATTATATCAAGAAGTTGATAATAGAACAGTTGGAGAAAAAGATTTTTAAAATCTCAAATCACTATTTGTGTCACCAGGTAATTTCAGGTTGAAATTGATACCTTAACTCTAGACTCAATTTATCTTGCAATCAGAGATAAAGATGAAAATCCTCTCTTCAATAAGCTCTAAAGCCTCCTCATGAATACAGAATATGGATGATTTGAGTGGTCAGTATTACGTATGGGCTGTACTTGTAAATCCCAAACCTGTCTGCTCTATATAAACACCTGGAGAACTTTATAACCTAACAGGTTTGGGATCTCCCAGACATCCAGATTCAGTATGTCAAGGATGGGGCCTGGAAATCTGTGTTTTTAAAACAAGCACCTCCCTACTCCCCTGGGGTTTCTTTAAAACCCACCACAGGAGCAGCCTTGCTCAGAAACAAACAAACAAAAAAAAAAACTGTGTTTTGTGCTAGCAATGAATTTTAGGAAAATAGCATACATTTACATAAGTTAAATATAAAAAGCAAGAATACTTTCTTTCTTTTTAACCAAACCAAATCTTAAAATTGAAGTTTGTACTGTTTTGAAGTTTGCACTTTTCAAAAATCATTTATTCAGACATTGATTTAGTTTTCACTTACAAATCTTTCCTACTGAAAAGCACAAGGTACTTTACAAACATTAACTACATGAGAAACATGAATCTTGACAAAAACATTGTCAGCTAGATAAAGTGTTCTTAGTAAATGAAAAAGTATAATTCTGCCTTTCAAATTGAATTTCAAATGATTTTTCTTGCTTTAGTGACATATAAATTGGTTTGTTGCTTTGTTGATTCTGGGGTTATTTTATGTGCATTTAGTTATCCTTACATATGCTGCCAGTTGAACACTCTCTTTTCCATATATCTTTCTTTACCTTTAAATGAGAAAGCACACATTATGTTAAGTAGGGGGAGGGGAGGTGAAGTTCTACTTTACCATGTTGCCGCTAGAGATCTTACTTTATCCCTTTTTGATTGTCTCCAACTATCCAGAGGTGGCTTCCTTGAATTTCAAGACTAGGCCAGGTTTTCTCTGTGTTGTCACAATCTACTGCAACACTATAGCTTTTCTGCACTTCAGATAATTGAAGTCTTGGTAAAGGATCTAAAAAAAAAAGGAAGAAGAGAGAGAGAAAGAAAGAAATAGAGATTGTTCTGCTCTATGTCTAGGGTCTCTTCCCCTTCTAATAGTTTTGCTGTACAAATCAATAGGGAAGCCACACCTAGACCTGTCTCTCCACAAGCACAAGATGAGGGATGTTCTCATCTTATTTTTGTTTGTATTTTTCTTTCTATCAAATGTACCTACTCTATGCTACACAGCTCTGAAGTTCAGAATTCAGTTTAGGCTTCCTTTTAGAATAATTTGAGAAAATAACTTTACTTAAAGATTAGCAGTTAAAAATTGTTCACCTTCTGGGGGGTGTATACCCCATAGCTGTACACCCATAACTGCTCTACACTTGATATCAGGGACTTAATTTAATTTTTAATTATAGTTTTAAGATTTAATTTAATTATTTGACAGAGAGAGAGAGCAAGCACGAGCCGGGGGACTGGCAGGCAGAGGGAGAGGGAGAAGCAGGCTCCCCGCTGAGCAGGGAGCATGATGTGGGCTCCATCCCAGGACCCTGGGATCATGACCTGAGCCGAAGGCAGATGCTTAACCAACGGAGCCACCCAGGTGTCCCATCAAGGACTTAATTTTAATGATAGAAATCAGGCACGCGCTTATCCCTCTGTGATCTCGGAGTCCCCGAATATTTAACATGAATTGGATGAAATGAAGAATTGGCATTGTTCATAGTAAAATTGAGCAGAAAATAAATCACTAATCAACTTATATTGCAAATGCCCAATTTAGCGAGATGGAGCTCCATGGTTAAACATGCCATATGTTGGATTGCTCTCCTTTTGATGCAATTAGGCATTAAGTTTTTGTAAACCACATTTTTAACCCACAACAACCAAGAAATGTAGGAGCTACAGTGGAACAGAAAAAAGTTACATGGAATCCCCAAAATGCATAGTATCAAAAAAAAATTAGTATTTCTTGAATGATCAACTCTTGAAATGTATGGCCATCTTTGCAGCAAAACAATTATAACTTGTTATTTCAGTTGGGAAACAGCAATGACGAGGCTAACATATTTTGTTTTTGTTTTTTGTCTGCCTGATTATTTCACAGGAGAATAAAAAAAGACTATGAACTCAGTTTAAGTGAATAAAAGTCAATACATGTAAAACCTATTTATTTTTTATTTTTTTATAAACACCATACATTACATCATTAGTTTTTGATGTAGTGTTCCATGATTCATTCTTTGTGCATAACACCCAGTGCTCCATGCAGAACGTGCCCTCTTTAATACCCATCACCAGGCTGACACATCCTCCCACCCCCCTCCCCTCTAGAACCCTCAGTTTGTTTTTCAGAGTCCATCATCTCTCATGGTTCCTCTCCCCCTCCAATTCCCCCCCCCTTCATTCTTCCCCTCCTGCTATGTTCTTTTTTTTTTCTTAACATGTATTGCATTATTTGTTTCAAAGGTACAGATCCGTGATTCAACAGTCTTGCACAATTCACAGCGCTCACCATAGCACATACCCTCCCCAGTGTCTATCACCCAGTCACCCCATCCCTCCCACCCCACCCCCCACTCCAGCAACCCTCAGTTTGTTTCCTGAGATTAAGAATTCCTCATATCAGTGAGGTCATATGATACATGTCTTTCTCTGTTTGACTTATTTTGCTCAGCATAACACCCTCCAGTTCCAACCACGTCGTTGCAAATGGCAAGATCTCATTCCTTTTGATGGCTGCATAATATTCCATTGCATATATATGCCACATCTTCTTTATCCATTCATCTGTCGATGGACATCTTGGCTCTTTCCATAGTTTGGCTATTGTGGACATTGCTGCTATAAATATCGGGGTGCACGTACCCTTTCGGATCCCTACATTTGTATCTTTGGGGTAAATACCCAGTAGTGCAATTGCTGGATCATATGGTAGCTCTATTTTCAACTTTTTGAGGAACCTCCATATTGTTTTCTAGAGTGGTTGCACCAGCTTGCATTCCCACCAACAGTGTAGGAGGGTTCCCCTTTCTCCGCATCCCCGCCAACATCTGTCTTTTCCTGACTTGTTAATTTTAGCCATTCTGACTGGTGTGAGGTGGTATCTCATTGAGGTTTTGATTTGGATTTCCCTGATGCCGAGCGATGTTGAGCACTTTTTCATGTGTCTGTTGGCCATTTGGATGTCTTCTTTGGAAAAATGTCTGTTCATGTCTTCTGCCCATTTCTTGATTGGATTCTTTGTTCTTTGGGTGTTGAGTTTGATAAGTTCTTTATAGATTTTGGATACTAGCTCTTTATCTGATATGTCATTTGCAAATATCTTCTCCCATTCTGTCGGTTGTCTTTTGGTTTCGTTGACTGTTTCTTTTGCTGTGCAAAAGCTTTTTATCTTGAGGAAGTCCCAATAGTTCATTTTTGTCCTTGTTTCCCTTGCCTTTGGCGATGTTTCTAGGAAGAAGTTGCTGCGGCTGAGGTCAAAGAGGTTGCTGCCTGTGTTCTCCTTTAGGATTTTGATGGACTCCTGTCTCACATTGAGGTCTTTCAACCATTTGGAGTCTATTTTTGTGTGTGGTGTAGGGAAATGGTCCAGTTTCATTCTTCTGCATGTGGCTATCCAATTTTCCCAAGACCATATGTTGAAGAGACTGTCTTTATTCCACTGGACATTCTTTCCTGCTTTGTCAAAGATTAGTTGACCATAGAGTTGAGGGTCCATTTCTGGGCTCTCTATTCTGTTCCATTGATCTTTGTGTCTGTTTTTGTGCCAGTACATACTGTCTTGATGATGACAGCTTTGTAATAGAGCTGGAAGTCCGGAATTGTGATGCCACCAGCTTTGCTTTTCTTTTTCAACATTCCTCTGGCTATGCGGTGTCTTTTCTGGATCCATACAAATTTTAGGATTATTTCTTCCATTTCTTAGAAAAAAGTGGATGGTATATTGATGGGGATTGCGTTGAATGTGTAGATTGCTCTAGGTAGCATTGACATCTTCACAATATTTGTTCTTCCAATCCATGAGCATGGAACGTTTTTCCATTTCTTTGTGTCTTCCTCAATTTCTTTCATGACTATTTGATAGTTTTCTGAGTACAGATCCTTTGCCTCTTTGGTTAGATTTATTCCTAGGTATCTTAATGGTTTTGGGTACAACTGTAAATGGGATCGACTCCTTAATTTCTCTTTCTTCTGTCTTGTTGTTGGTGTATAGGAATGCCACTGACTTCTGTGCATTGATTTTATATCCTGCCACTTTACTGAATTCCTGTATGAGTTCTAGCAGTTTTGGGGTGGAGTCTTTTGGGTTTTCCACATAAAGTATCATATCATCTGCAAAGAGTGAGAGTTTGACTTCTTCTTTGCCAGTTGGGATGCCTTTGATTTCTTTTTGTTGTCTGATTGCTGTGGCTAGGACTTCTAATACTATGTTGAATAGCTGTGGTGATAGTAGACATCCCTGCCGCGTTCTTGACCTTAGGAGGAAAGCTCTCAGTTTTTCCCCGTTGAGAATGATATTCGCTGTAGGTTTTTCATAGATGGCTTTTATGATATTGAGGTATGTACCCTCTATGCCTATACTCTGAAGAGTTTTGATCAAGAAAGGATGCTGTACTTTGTCAAATGCTTTTTCTGCATCTATTGAGAGGATCATATGATTCTTGTTCTTTCTTTTGTTAATGTATTGTATCACATTGATTGATTTGCGGATGTTGAACCAACCTTGCAGCCCAGGGATAAATCCCACTTGGTCGTGCTGAATAATCCTTTTAATGTACTGTTGGATCCTATTGGCTAGTATTTTGGTGAGAATTTTTGCATCCATGTTCATCAAGGATATTGGTCTGTAATTCTCCTTTTTGATGGGGTCTTTGTCTGGTTTTGGAATCAAGGTATTGGTGGCCTCATAAAATGAGTTTGGTAGTTTTCCTTCCATTTCTATTTTTTGGACCAGTTTCAGAAGAATAGGTATTAATTCTTCTTGAAATGTTTGGTAGAATTCCCCTGGGAAGCCATCTGGCCCTGGGCTTTTGTTTGTTGGGAGGTTTTTGATGACTGATTCCATTTCCTTAGTGGTTATAGGTCTGTTCATGTTTTCTATTTCTTCCTGGTTCAGTTTTGGTAGTTGACACATCTCTAGGAATGCATCCATTTCTTCCAGGTTATCTAAGTTGCTGGCATAGAGTTGCTCATAATATGTTCTTGTAATTGTTTGTATTTCTTTGGTGTTGGTTGTGATCTCTCCTCTTTCATTCATGATTTTGTTGATTTGAGTTATTTTTCTTTTTGATAAGTCTGTCCAGGGGTTTATCAATCTGGTTAATCCTTTCAAAGAACCAGCTCCTAGTTTCGTTGATCTGTTTTACTGTTCTTTTGGTTTCTATTTCATTGATTTCTGCTCTGATCTTTATTATTTCTCTTCTCCTGCTGGGTTTAGGCTTTATTTGCTGTTCTTTCCCCAGCTCCTTTAGGTGTAGGGTTAGGTTGTGTACTTGAGACCTTTCTTGTTTCTCGAGAAAGGCTTGTATTGCTATATACTTTCCTCTTAGGACTGCCTTTGCTGCATCCCAAAGATTTTGAACAATTGTGTTTTCATTTTCATTGGTTTCCATGAATTTTTTTAATTCTTCTTTAATTTCCTGGTGGACCCATTCATTCTTATTAGTATGCTCTTTAGCCTCCATGTATTTGAGTTCTTTCTGACTTTCCTCTTGTGACTGACTTCTAGTTTCAAAGCATTGTGGTCTGAAAATAGGCAGGGAATGATCCCAATCTTTTGGTACCAGTTGAGACCTGATTTATGACCTAGGATGTGATCGATTCTGGAGAATGTTCCATGGACACTAGAGAAGAATATGTATTCTGTTGCTTTGGGATGGAATGTTCTGAATATGTTTGTGAAGTCCATTTGGTGCAGTGTGTCATTTAAAGTCTTTATTTCCTTGTTATTCTTTTGCTTAGATGATCTGTCCATTTCAGTGAGGGGGGTGTTAAAGTCCCCCACTATTATTGTATTGTTGTCGATGTGTTTCTTTGCTTTGGTTATTAATTGGCTCTTATAATTGGCTGCTCCCATGTTAGGGGTACAGATATTTACAATTGTTAGATCTTCTTGTTGGATAGCCCCTTTAAGTAGAATATGGTGTCCTTCCTCATCTCTTATTATAGTCTTTGGTTTAAAATCTAATTTGTCTGACATAAGGATTGCCACCCCAGCTTTCTTTTGGTGTCCATTAGCATGGTAAGTGGTTTTCCACCCCCTCGCTTTCAATCTGGGGGTGTCTTTGGGTCTAAAATGAGTCTCTTGCAGACAGCATATCGATGGGTCTTGCTTTTTTATCTACTCTGATAGCCTGTGTCTTTTGATTGGGGCATTTAGCCCATTTACTTTCAGGGTAACTATTGAAAGATAGGAATTTAGTGCCATTGTATTGCCTGTAAGGTGACTGTTACCGTATATTGTCTGTGTTCCTTTCTGGTCTATGTTGCTTTGGGGGTCTCTCTTTGCTTAGAGGACCCCTTTCAAGATTTCTTGTAGGGCTGATTTTGTGTTTGCAAATTCCTTTAGTTTTTGTTTGTCCTGGAACCTTTTTATCTCTCCTTCTATTTTCAATGACAGCCTAGCTGGATAAAGTATTCTTGGCTGCATATTTTTCTCATTTAGTGCTCTGAATATATCCTGCCAGTCCTTTCTGGCCTGCCAGGTCTCTGTGGATAGGTCTGTTGCCAATCTAATGTTTCTACCATTGTAGGTTACATATCTCTTCTCCCGAGCTGCTTTCAGGATTTTCTCTTTGTCTATTTGAGGAGGAGAGTGAAAATGGAGGCCTCCCATTCTCTGCCCCAGAGACCGAGAACTCAGGGCCCCGCTCCTCAGTGAGCCCCCAGAGAAAAGCAGTCAGTCACTCCCGTCTCCCTGGTCGCCGGCCCCACTTCGTGCTCACCCGGCCTGTGACCGAGCGTTTCTATCTCTGGCACACGACCCTGTGTCGAGTCTCCAAACCAGCAGATCCCTGTGGTGAGCTCCTGCGCCGCTCCTCCTGGGGGAGGAAGGTGAGTCTCCCCATATCTGCCGCTTGTTAGTTCCCTGCCAGAGGAGCAGTGGCCCGACTGTGCCGTGGATCACGTTTTATGGCAACCCCAAGCTGAGAGCCTGCGCTTCGGCTCCGTCTCTGCAGCCGGCTTCCCCGCTCCGATAACTGGGAGCTCTGCCGCACTCAGGTACCCCCGGTCTTTCTGTGACCCCAAGGGTCCTGAGACCACACTGTCCCACGAGGGTTCCACCCCCCACTTAGCCACTGGAGCGACGTCCCTCAGTGCAGATGACTTCTAAAAGTTCCGATTTTGTGCTCTGAGGCTCTATCATTTGCCAGAAGTGGCCGGCGGAGGCCCCTCCTCCGCCGTCTATCCTCCCGAATATCGCCTCAGATTCACTTCTCCGCATGTCCTACCTTCCAGAAAGTGGTCGCTTTTCTTTTCAGAGAGTTGTTGCTATTGTTTTCTTCAATCTCCTGTTGAGTTCGTAGGTGTTCAGAATGGTTTGATCCCTATCCAGCTTAATTCCTGAGACCAGACGAAATCCAGGTCTCCTACTCCTCCACCATCTTGCTCCACCTATAAAACCTATTTTTAATTGGAGTTTTTTCAGTGCCCTTGACTAGTGCACTTACTTTAAAATGCTTTATTAATCAGCTTTTTAAAAAAGAATCCCTGGAAACTCATGCTTCATCTTCTTCCCTATTTGCCTAAGGCTGATTCTGCTCTTATTCTTCCAAATAACAACTTAGTCCAATTTTGCATATCTTGATCTATTTTTTTTATTTTTTTATTATTTTTTTTAAAGATTTTATTTATTTATTTGAGAGAGAGAGAATGAGAGAGAGCAAGCACATGAGAGGGGGAGGGTCAGAGGGAGAAGCAGACTCCCTGCCGAGCAGGGAGCCCGATGCAGGACTTGATCCAGGGACTCCAGGATCATGACCTGAGCCAAAGGCAGTCGCTTAACCAACTGAGCCACCCAGGTGCCCTGTATATCTTGATCTAAAGCTTACACAATGAGTCTTTGTCTTATGTATTAAGTAAGCACAAAAGAATAGCAGTTTGGGTTGTAGAATGTCAACAAAGGTTTAGTGTAGCTTTTGGTTTCTTTGAATGGAAAAAGGCACCCCTCCTATCATTCTTTTGGTGACTACTAACAAAATGAGAGATATCAGAAATGAGTAGATAGTAACTGGTTATTAGCCTTCAAAAGTCTATCCTCCCATGCCCAAAACCCAGATTGCTAAGTTAGAGAGAAATGAGCTCCATGCACAGGGCTCTGCATGAGCATTGTTTGGAATGCATAGCATTCTATTAGTGCCCTATGACCAAATTCCTTAATTGCGAATTGAATTTTCCTACTTCACTACTTCACTTTCCATCAGCCTGCCTAGAGAAAACAAATGTGTCAGACATAATGTACTTCTGATTCCCTAAAAATAAATGCAGAAATTAAAATCCCTTGAGATTTTAGTTCTGGCGTGGCAGAGATTCAGAAGCCAGATGCTGTGTAGGCTCTTTGAAACAGGCAAAGTGAACGCCAGCATTAGCCTTCTGAGGACTGAGAGTGCAACCAGTATGTGTTTTATTGGCATTTTTTTCAACCTGGATTTTCACAGCAGAACTAGATTAGGCCTTTCTGTGTGTTCTCCCTAATTTATCTGCTCTTTTTGCAGATGTTTGCCTAAAATACATTTTGTTTAGTTGTAGGTGGTTTCTTTTTTAACAACTCAAGGATGATATTATAATATTTCCCTGTTGAGAACCAGCAAACCAGCAGACTATTATTTTAGGAACTCTTGTACTCTATAGAACATCATGCATTTCCTAGTATTCCCTGGAAACCCAGAGTAATGAATGAACTGTGGAATATGTGGGAGACTTTTTAAAAAATATGTCTGTTTGAAAGAAAGATGAAACAGAAGACAGGAGCATATACTTTTTATTTATATTTCTAATAGAGAAATGCAGTATGAAAGAAATATGCTTCTTGGACTAAGCTATGTTAAGAATTATCATATCTATTTTCTAGGAAGTAGTGGACCCTTTCTTTTACCCAAACTATGTTAAATAACAACTTCCTGATCCTAAAGCCCAGGTTAGCTCCTCCATTTCTGCAAAGAACCATGTTGCTAGAACAACATTTCCAAATCCAGCAGTGAAGTAAGAAATTTCATTTCCATAGAAACCAAAAATGAAACAATAACTTAAATGTAAGAGAAGAGTCACAATTAGAGCAACAGCTCTTTCCCTAAATTGTCACACACAGAATTCACAGGAACAAATAGGAAGTATAAATGGAGGGGGTCAGGATAGGGCATGTTAAAAATGAAATATTCTGTAGAAATGTTAAAAGGCAAAATGTATATGTGTTGATTTTCATATATATAACACTGACCTTTGGGGGATTGGCTTGAATTTCTTTTCTTTTCTTTTCTTTTTTTTTTTAAATAAAGGCTTTATTTATTTATTTGACAGAGAGAGAGGGACAGTGAGAGAGGGAACACAGGCAGGGGGAGAGGGAGAGGGAGAAGCAGGCTTCCTGCTGAGCAGGGAACCAGATGCGGGGCTAGATCCCAGGACACTGGGATCATGACCTGAGCTGAAGGCAGACGCTTAACAACTTAGCCACCCAGGCACCCCTGGCTTGAATTTATAACCATTGTTTATCTGTAAAATGGGAGTAATAGTATGTACTATATACTTCTTAGGCAATTAGCATTCACACTGAGCACTTACTATGTATCAGGCACAAAGTGCCTTCTATGAATTTACTCAATTCTCACTATTATACTTATTTTTGTAGATAAGAGCTAACAGCTTTATGGTGCTTTTTATGTGCCTTGTATGGTTCTAAGCATACTTTGCATACATTTATCAACACATTTTCATCCAAACAACTGTGGGATAGAAACAACCATTGCCCTACATTACAAATGAGAAACTAAATCAAAAAGAAAATGAGATAATGCATATTTGGTAAACTGCAAAGTATTGCATACAAGTAGGTATACAATTATATCATCTCCATGGATTATTTAACTACTTTCTGTGTATGTAATTAAATAATTCCTTTCTTCCTACTCTAATTTGGATTTTAACTAAAACGATTTTTATTACATGACCTAATAGTTTCTATAAGAGATATAGTTTATTTTATCTTTTAATGTTTTATTCTATGAATGAAAGTAATATTGAAATTTGAGGGCATACTTAAGTATCAGATAATGATCATATAATTATGTTTTAACTATTGTTAAGAAGCTTTTACAAATTACCAGAACTAATTCTAACCTATGCTGAAAAGCAGAAGCTCACATTTGTTCTGTATCTAACAAAATACTTTTAAAGCGGTGGTTCACTGGTTTCTATTTTGGCCATTGGTCCTCAGATGTGGGATTTGAAGTTTGGTATTTATCATCTACACTGCCATTGTGGTATTGTGATCGGAGTTCTTAGTCTGTGTTCATTATTACTTGAGTTACATTACCAAAGGAAATGGAAAGTGGTCCTCTAAAGTTGGATCTAACAGTGCACATTCAGAACTATGGAAATGTGTGAGGAATTGAACCAGCCCAATTCTTATGGACTTGTTTTTTTCTTAGCAAATGTTGTAATAAAACTATATTTGTGTACTTTCATAACTTCGCATCACTTTACATTGGAAAACAGAATTGTCAAGATATCCCTAGCTATATTCCTAGAGCCTGATATGAGGCACATGTAACTATTCACTTTGAGGGGTGTTATATCATCTGTCTACTTTCTACATCTAACTACTATGCACAAATCAAAGACAAAATAACTAGCAGCACTGTGTAAAATTTTGTTGGTTGCATTTATGTAGAGAGTGAAAACTATATGTAGGGATTATATCCAATTTACTATGAACATTTTTTCTAGATTATAATAAACAAATGAAATATGAAAACAATTTGAGCAATCTTTTGTTTTCACTCCTTGTTCAGTTATCAGAACAAAACTGCAAAAGTCTGTTATAAAAGGAGTAAGACATGACATTGCCTGAGTTGCTGTATGAAGCATGGCATAGGGAAATGCAGGTGTTAGTAGTGTCATAAAGATGGCATGTGTTGGGGAGCCTGGGTGGCTCAGTCAGTTAAGCGGCTGCCTTCAGCTCAGGTCATGATCCCAGGGTTCTGGGGTCGAGCCCCGCATCTGGCTCCCTGCTCAGCGGAGAGCCTGCTTCTCCCTCTCCCCTCCCCCTGCTTGTGTTCCCTCTCTCGCTGCCTTTCTGTCAGATAAATGAATAAAATCTTTTTAAAAAAAACTTATAAAAGTTTACTATAGGGGCACCTGGGTGGCTCAGTCGGTTAAGCATCTGCCTTCAGCTCAGGTCATGATCCCAGGGTCCTGGGATCGAGCCCCGCGTCAGGCTCCCTGCTCAGCAGAGAGCCTGCTTCTCCCTTTCCCTCTGCCTGCTGCTCTGCCTACTTGTGCTATCTCTCTGTCAAATAAATAAATTAAAAAAAAAAATCTTTAAAAAAAAAAAAGATGGCATGTGTCACTTGTTAAAGAGCAAGAAGGGTGGTCTGTGGGCTCCAGCTGACATGCTGTCTGTTTTTTGCATGGGAAACTTTCCAGCTTGTGTGCTGATGGATCAGGGACCATGACTGAGGATATTCAAGACACTAGGAAGTTGGGAACAATTTAAAGGATGCTGGTTGGGAGGTTCAAGTGTGGAGCTAGAAATGACAGGATTAAAGGTAGAATCAGGGCAAGTAAGATAAGAGGTTCTTCAGGTCTTTGGACCTGCTCTAATTTCTGTTCTGCTAAATACCTTGCATCTTTTAAGACTAAACTTGTATGTTGACATCATAATATGATAATATTATTGTTATTATTACTCATACACATGCACATTCACAAATATTCTCCCTGTAACACACCCATCTTTGGGTCTTCTTCCTACATTGGTATCTGATGACCAAACCATATGGCCTTAAGGATGTATGTTTAGTTTAGAAGCCTTCTTCCTACTAAAAATAGAACAAAAACAAAACAAAACAAAAACAAAAAAAGACTTTTGAGATAAAATATGTCTCTCAATTATTTTTAACAGAAATTCATGTTTAATGCAAACCAAACCCACATGTTAGTAGAGAAAAGTAAGGTTCTGATATCCCACACTTTAATTATGGGAGGTTGTAACAGACACCAATGTATAAACATGAGCCAATCAACCAATCCAAATAACAGAACAAATAAATGAAGCGGAGAATAAAAGAACAACATGTAAATTTTATCACAAGAAAGTTCATTTCTCATTAAACTTCGGTAGTGCCTATATTGACCATAATTAAAACTAGGATGTATAAGACCCAGGGACATATATCCTCACTGCAAGTCACGATTGTGAGCAAGTGTTTTGTACCTATTGTGCCCAGCCAACGTGGGTGCAAGGTAAATAGCCAGGAAAGACAGAGAGTATTGGTCCTGTCATCAAGATAATGTAGGTGAAAGACTGCTATCAGACTGCATGAAAGTACCATATTATGTATCACAAACTAGAAATATATAGGTATTCAGAACATAGATATCCTATGAAACTGAAATTTGCTAGATACTGGAACTTGAGCCTCACTTAAGAATTAAGAATTTATATAAATACAGAAAAGCTGTTTCGTATCTGGGAAATAAAATCATGAACAAAGCCATAGAGAACTTAGCTTTGGGATGGTGCGTAATGGGGCAGCAAGAAGCTGGCAAGTCTGGAGTTGAAATTTCCTTTTAGATGTTTGTGGAAACAATTTTATTTGGACATCTGCCTTGATTATTGAGTGCAGATATGGTACATTAATAATTATTGGCTTTTGAGCAAAGAAATGATAAACATGTATCTAAAGGAAAATTAGCATAACAGTGATGTGCACCATTACTTTTGGAAGTAATGAGGGAAAGAGGAGAGGAGTAAAGAGGGTAAGGAATGACTTTGGCCATGAAGTACGGAATGTGAGATTAATTGATGCTTGAGGTGATGGAGATTTAGACCAGTTGAAATGGTACCAGAGTGCAGACATTTGAAAGGAAAAACTGGAATGGCTTGGTGACTTTCTGCATAGTCAAATATATGAGAAATCCGTTATAAGCAAAAACCATGTCTTTTTGTTCTCTGTATTTTCAGTATCCAAAACAGTATTCTGGAACAAAGAAATTATTTGATAAATGTTATACCTGATGAAGACAATGCAAGATAGGGAAAGTAAAGAGTTGAAATAAGAACCCAAGTTTGAGAAACTATCAAAGGCAGAAACTGGGATTTTAAGAAGGGAGTACCTTACCTGGAGGAAAGGTGTAATTAAGGGATTTAGGGCTTGTGGTGATGGTGAATTAGCCAATGAAAAATGACTTACAGAATGTGGAAAGAATCAAAAAGTTTGTTAATTCATTGCTAGTGTTGCTTTTTCTTGAAAAACCTAGAAACATTCAGAAGCTGATTAAGGCATTGGATACTTGAATTAGTATTGGTACTGTAACTAAACCTAAGAAGGTCATATACCTAATAATATTGTCATTGCCAAAAATTAAAATGCCAATTAAATTTTTAAAATGTCTTAAAATAATCTCATAATTTTTCCATTGTGATTAAACATCATGTCATTTCTTTGATTTTTTTTTTTTTTAAGGCTCTAGAGTAGATCAAATAAATCAAAGCTATATTAAGAGTAACTGGAAGGGCACCTGGGTGGTGCAGTCCGTTAAGTGTCGGACTCTTCGTTTGGGTTCAGGTCATGCATGATCTCAGTGTCGTGAGATTGAGCTCCATGTCGGGCTCTGTGCTCAGAGTGGAGTCTGCTTGAGATTCTCTGTCCCTCTGCCCCTCTGAAACAGCATTTCAGAGTCTATTAATAAAGCAGAGAAAAATTATTCTTTTGAGAAGCTTAAGGACTTTAAAGATTGTATTTCCCTGTTTGGAGAATTGGAAAATAGATACACAGAGATTATGTGACTTGCAAAACTCATCTAGTGAGTCAGTGACGAAACTAGAACTCAACTCCCAATGTTTAGAATTCTACATTCAGCATAAAATCTACTGGACCACACGATTTCTTTGTATTGGCAAGTAAGAATTGCTTTAAGCCAGCAAGTGTGATCGGCTTTCATTGTCAGAAGTCAACGCCTTGGACAAATAGAATGATTTATCAAAGACCTGACCAAAATCTTCTAAAAATAGTTTCTCAGGCTATGGGTTATGATAAATCTATTCCAGGAGAGTTAAAACTGATCAGCTGTGTTTGCCTTTAGAAAGCTGCTTGCTTCCAAGCTACAGAGTATCTGAGAGGCAGTTAAGCAAGCCATGCCCTGCTTAAGGTTCACATACATTACGGAAATTCAAGGCTTACTCTCATCTTCACTTCATTTCCATTACCTTCCTGAAAGTATTGCAAATAAGAACTATGCTCACTATGACTGCAGCCTCCATGTAATAATTGAGATTAAACATTAGGTTACACATTAAGTTTATTTGGTTCGTTTGCTTAAACTGTTATTACTGTGGAAATAGCCATTACGTCCAGGTAATAATGTGACTGTTGCTTATTGATCTAGAATTATAATAAAGAACTAAACATGTATCTTCATCTTCACACCAGATTTCCTCCTTGTTTCCTGATAGCCTTCCTTAGCTATAGTAGATAACACTCTTGAGACCAAACATGCTGCCCCCACCTGTTTCACAGTACCTGGAACATTACAGAAGTACAGTAAATGGCAGTGACTAGGGAAATCATATATCAGAGTGGAGTCATTCAGACTGGCTTGAGTCCTCCCTCCCTTGCATGTCAGTGCCTATTCAGTATCCAAGTTTAACCTCCCTGACTCACAATTTTCTAATCTGTAAAACAGAAAATTATAGTAAGATATATGATTTCCATAGTAACTGCCACTTCCACTTACTGTGGCAAAATTCTGGCAGGTAACGCTCATGGATTTAAGGGAGCTCTTCTGTGGCGCCTGGGTGACTCAACTCTTTCAGCTCAGGTCATGGTCTCAGGGTCATAGGGCTCTGCATTCAGTGGAGAGTCTGCTTGAGATTCTCTCTCTCCCCCTCTCTGCCCCTCCTTCCATCCCCCCTCTGCCCCCCTCCTCTCTCTCCATTTGCCCCTCCCCCTAATATAAATAAATAAAATCTTAAAAAAAATAAGTTATTTTTTCTAACAGGTCTTGGGAGAGGTCTGGATTAAAACCCAGGTTTCTTGACCCCAGATGTGTGGTCACCTGACTGTAGTTTTTATCTTGTACATAAGAGTTGAAGAAAAATGGGAAAGAAGATAAATATGAGACATTTGGAAATATATTGCTATTGTCATATCTCTCTGGCAAATCTACATGTTAAGAATAAGACCACATACAAAGCCTTAGTAGAGAGCAGTCTTCAGATGGGAAAAGGGAAGGCAGGGATGAAGGTAGAAAGGCAGCAATAGATAAGAAGCAGAGGACGGCTCTGGGGCCTAATTCATCATTTGGTCTAAAAGTTCTTCCATCCCACAAATACATAACTCTTTAACTTGTGTGTGTTATAAATATTTCATTGGGATATTATGCCCAAGTTGGTGTTGCTTCTGTATATCCAGTGGATACATGTCTATAAGAATATCTTTCTTTGATATGAAGGCTGCAAGAAACAAAGAAAAAAAATCTATGTATTTCCATTTGCAACGCACCTCCTGCAATGTTACAAATAATCAGATAATTGATATTTATTTCAAAATGACGGAGTTATCTTTTCAAACACTAGACCCTTTTCCCTGATATTGTTTTCTTTCTACAGTTTTTACTGTCTCATTCTACTCCCTCTAGAACGATGCTGACAGTCCTTCTTAGCCTGCTTCAACCACTTTATATATAAATCATATTTATAGTCATAATTGCCTGATGCCTTGGTGATACTTCTCAAAATTGTATGTTAAGAAAATTATGTCACCCTTTGAGATCCATCCTTATTTGCCCATCCCCCCTGCATTATCCATTCCCAAAATATTTATGTTGTATGTTATAGTTTCCTCTTAATGAGTCCTGGCTAATTCAGCTCTGTATTTATTACACAAACAGGGCATTGTATCTATTCTCAGCCAATGTCAAATCCTTCTGTTGAGATGTTTACAAACATTTCTTCATATTTGGCATCTAATTATACTCAGCTTCAGATATCCTAATACTTTCTACTTGTTTGCTTGACTTAAATCTTAATATTGATGATTGCAAAACACTTCAAAAAACAATAGAAGCAAAGAACTTTTTGGTTATTTTCAATTTTGTTGCCATAATTGGATTTTACAGCAATTGGAAGGAAAAGAAAGTTTGTTTTTTTCCTGCTTAAGCTGTGCAATATAGAGAAGGTGGGTGAAAAATAGTTTGAAAGTCCCATAAACAATTGCTAGTTGATGCACTGTAAGGTTTACAGTTGAGACTAATTTTACCAACTTCATAAAAGACATCTAAGTTAAAATGGTAGGCACCAGCAAACAAAACCCATACTGTCGTTAAGTTTTTAGATGAAACTGAAGACTATAGCAAATTTAGGAGCAAAAAGTATTCTATTGAAAAGTGAAAAATTGATTCATTATTACTAAAGAGGGTTTAATGAGAAATGTGTGGACAAAATCTCAGAGGCCTGCAAAAGAGGTTTTTTTTTTTTTTTTTTTTTTTTTTTTTTTTTTTAACACCTAGTAACTGAGCATTGCACTATAATTTCAGTTTGTCTTCTGTATTTTGATTCAAGTAGGTTCTGTAGGACCCATACAAAAAAAATCAGTGTTTTACTTTTGATGTGTTTGCTTAGTATGCTGGCTTCCCACTTAGGTTGGGGTTTCCTAATGTAAAAATAACAGAGATCATAATTTATTTTCCTCAGATCAACTACTTTTATCAGTTATAGAAACAGTTATTTTTCTTCTTTTTTTTTTTTGCAGTGAGAATTTGCAATAGCAAGACATCTTAATATACTAAGATTTAATTTTTTCATTTAATCAGATGCGATTTTAATATTATGAACGTCCTATCGTACAGATGTACCAGGTACTGTTTGGTCTTGGGCTAATAAGAAAAACAATGAAGACATAGAATGTGAATTATACAATTGATACAACAGAAAAGCAGATAAAATTTTTGAGTCTCTCTGAGAACAGAAGTTTCAAAGTTAAGAAACTGGTGGTGGGCACTTTAGTTGTCATGGGTTTCCCAGTGGTACAGACATGGGCATACAAGGGAATCTGCCTCTAGTAGTTAGATATTCACTTTTGGGCAGGCATGGTGCCTCAATCCCATCTGAGTATGTACCATCCTGAAAGAGGTCTAGCACTAATAGTAGTAATTCTGTGATTGAAAAAATAAATTGTTACATGCTTTTCATTTTTATATTTGATATTATATTTGGAGATATAATGGATTTCAGAGACTATTAGTTAAAATGAGTTAAATGTAAAAAAATATTGATACTGATAATGACAATGATTTATATAGAACATATCGATATAGAACATATAAATACATCCATCTATTGTAAAAGCCAGTGCAAGTGATCTAAATTCAGCAAGATATTACCCTTTATCACATTTAATTAATATTCTTAAAAATTAATTAATTAATATTCCTAACTTGAATTTTAAAAGGCTTTTTAAATTTTTGTATTTAATTTGTACCTTTTTTGTGGTTTATAATCATAAAAGTTGTACAAAAGCTAGAAGGAAAGGGGACTAATAACTTCTTTTACATTTGCATGTATTTAAGTAGTATTATAATAAATATAATTCAAGTGAGCAGTAGAAACTTGGGGGCATTTTCCTATATGAAGGAGTCTGGCCAATACTCAAGTTTGAAAAACATTAGCATACATATTTTAATAGAAATGAACAGAATTTTAACTACATTTTTATTAAAATTAAATATCCAGTTTAAATTTTAAGTTAAAAACAACAATGAGGTACCACTACATGCCTATTAGTATGACTATAATCTGGAACATTGGCAATGCCAAACGCTGGTGTGGAGGGCGTAGAGCAATAGGAGCTCTGATAGATTGCTGGCCAGAACACAAACTGATACAACCATTTGGAAGATAGTTTGGTGATTTCTTACAAAACTAAACACACTGTTACTATATGATCCAGCAATCATGCTCCTTGATATTTACCTAAAAGAGTTCAAAATTTATGTCCACACAAAAAATTGCACACAGATGTTTATAGCAGCTTTATTCATAATTGCCAAAATCTGAAAGCAGCCAAGATGTTCTTCAGTAGGTGAATGAATAAATAAACTGTGATACATACAGACCATGGAATATTAATCAGTGCCAAAAAAAAAGGAACTCTCAAAGCATGAAAAGACATGGAGGAAACTTAAATACATATTACTTAGTGAAAGAAGCCAACCTGCAAAGTCTATATAGGATATAATTCCAACTATATGACCATTTGTTGAAGGCAAAACTGTGGAGACACTAAAAAGATTAGTGGTTGCCAGGGATGGTGGGGAGAGAGATGAATAGCCAGAGCAGAGAGGATTTTTAGGGCAGTGAAAATACTCTGTATAATATAATGGTGGATATACGTCATTACATTGGTCCAGTCTCATAGAATGTACAACACCAAGACTGAACCCTAATGTAAACTATGGACTTTGAGTGATTGTGATGTGTCAATATAGGTTCATTATTGGTAAAAATATACCATTCTAGTGAGTGCTGTTGTGATGGAGGAAGCTGTGCATGTGTGGGGATAGGAGGTATATAGGAAATATTTGTACTTTCTTCTTAATTTTGTTGTAAATCTAAAGCTTCCTAAAAATATATTTTTTTAATTCAATAATTATAAAACAAGAGACATGTCTCAATACTGTTGTTCCTGAGGCAGTTTTTATTCATCAGTTCAGGTTTCATAAATTGCAGTGAAGGGAAGCAAGAAAATATGATAGAAACAACACAAGATTTAGAGTTGGAGGGGTGCCTGGGTGGCTCAGTCTGTTAAGCACCTGCCTTCAGCTCGGGTCATGATCCCACGAGCCCCCACATTGGGCTCCCTGCTCAGCGGGAGTCTGCTTCTCTCTCTCTCCTTCTCCCTCTTGTGTATGCTCACGCTCTCACTCTCATTCTCTCTCAAATAAATAAAATCTTAAAAAAAAAAAAAGATTTAGAGTTGGAAAATCCAGGTTCAAATCTAGGCTCTGACATTTCTTAGCTTGACTGGGTCTCAATTTCCTCATCTGTCAAATGCATATAATAAAATTTAAACTTCTTATGGGAAATGATTATGGAATATCACATGAAATAATAAATGTCGAAGTACTTATTAAAGAATGAAGCATACTTCAGCTACACAGTATTTATATTTTTTGAGTTCATCTGTCAAAAGTGGAGAATGTTTGTATGGATTCATTCATATCTTCCTACCTAGTCCTTGAAGCAGGATATATTGTTTACAGAGTGTTAGATGAAACCTGTGTTAATTCACTCTAGTGATTATCCTTTAGTTTCATAACACCCACAAACCAGATGAGTCACTCCAGCCAGGAGAGAGGAGCTGGAAAGAAGAGGAATTATGAATAGAGCTAACCTGGGAACCATAAAATGTTGGATCACATGCTTGTTGGAAATCCTCTAATCTTACTTCCTCCCAAACTATCTCCTCTGTGACCTTTTATCTGCCCCCTGCTATACTAGCTAAGTTCCTTCTCCCTACAGCACCTTTCTTAGATCTTTAATTACTTATTACCTTGCATTGTAATTGGCCTAGTATCTGCTCCATGATCCTTGTCACTGTTCCTTTTATGAATATATCTAGAATGAATGACTGAATGAATGAATGAATGAATGATTTCAGGGTAAGCAGTATGGAATCCAAAGGGTATGCAAGTCACCTTTTAGCTTGGGTAAGTTAATTAATATCTGTGACCTCTTTCCTTTACTTTTTGGTGTTATTTGAAAATATCATAGGAGGTACTTGGCACAGTCTCTGGCACACTGTGAGTAAAACTTTTAGGTAAAAATTAGTTGATGATAATAGCTAGCAACTTTTGGAAACTTTGCATCCATTAACTCATTTAATCATCACCATAACCCAGTAAAATAGGTACTGTTACTGATCTCATTTTACAAATGAGGAAACTGTTGTAAAGTAGTTTGATGAAAATGCCAGAGCAGATTAACAATAAGACCAGGGAATCTGAATCTATAGCTTGCATTCCACTGAACTGCCTTTCAGTTATCATTCATATTATTACTATAAACTTACCTGCACTGGGTCACTCCTAGCCTCTAGAGTGCTGTGTGTAAATTAGAAAAAAATATTCCCTTTCCTAAAGACATTTGATTTTCAACATTGGAAAATTATTGTAATAATATACAAAAATGTGATGTGCAATCCTTGTGCAATGCACAAATGACAATCAATTACAGTGTCACTGTACCTGCAAAAGAGGAGGCTGAAAAATCCTTGGTTTTCAAGCTTCTTATAACATATCCTTATTAGGAATAGTTAGCGGGAAAAGGCAAAAATAATTAATAACCCTCAAAAACCAATTGCATACATTTCCTTAACCTAAAAAAACTTCAGAAGTGCATAACTGTGAGACTAATTCTAAAATGAGTACAAATGTGTAAATTGCATGATTATGGCAGACATTTGTCAGCTAATTTGGCAATAAAACTAGCCCGTGCGGCTTTACAAAATATGTACAGCGTTTCATTGCTGACACCCAGCAAGATTTTCATTTCACACCTTTATCTTTTTGCTCTGAAGCTTCCTTTATTATTATGACTAGGTTCACATTGCCACTGCTTTCTGAATTTTTCATTCAATGCCTGTCTGTATCTTTGGTCTTTTACTAGTCTGTCATTTTGCTTCTTTAAAGTCCTATGACCTACTCTGCTAAAGCAGTGGGACTTATTTTTTGCAAGCATGGTATTTAAAGCCTCCTTGTCGAAATGGCTGTCATAACGGACTCTCACTGCCTTCTGTCACCACTAAGCAACCTTAAACTAGCTCATTCTAAGGGTCAGTTATAACAAATATTATTGCAATTCATGATAGGCCACTGTGCTGAATAAATGTAGAGAAATTTAATAGTCCTGAAAGTTGTATTATATTTCTAACCAGAGGGCTAAAAGCACGGTTTTTTAACCAGACTTGGAATACTATATTTGACGTTATGAGTGAATATACTGATACATGGGTATTACCTTTAAATGCAGTTAGACATGGGCGCCTGGGTGGCTCAGTTGGTAAAGCGACTGCCTTCGGCTCAGGTCATGATCTGGAGTCCCAGGATCGAGTCCCGCATCGGGCTCCCTGCTCGGCAGGGAGTCTGCTTCTCCCTCTGACCCTCCCTCCTTTCATGTGCTCTCTCTCTTTCCTTCTCTCTCTCAAATAAAAAAATAAAATCTTTAAAAAAATAAAAAATAAATGCAGTTAGACATAAAATTAAATAAATAAATAAATAATAATAAATAAATTCGCCTCTATTGTGTATGATTTTTTTCTTAACAGCCAAAGTTTAATGAATGTGTCTTTGTATTTACAAAGACAGGGCAGAATAGTATAATATTGAAAACAAAGAACTATTTCAGCTTGTTCTTCTAGGGGAATGTCACTAAAACATAATGTTATTCCGTTTATATTAGATAAGGATGATGGTAAAAGATAGGTGATATAAAAGATAAGCAAGGTCACAATGACAGCAACAGTGCCTTGTAAGATTTAACGTATGTTTTCAAACTCACGTGTGTGTTTTTGAAAGTTTAAACATTCAAATGAGTTGAAGAAGTACATCTTGGCCAGAAATATAATTTGTAATGTCATTATCTGAAGTACAAATAGCGTAGGATACTTTGAGGTGCTTTTCAAGATGTCAGGTAAGGAAGGTTAGATACCCGAAGCTATCAAAAAAACCAAAATAACACAACATGTGCTATAAATCATAGTTTGTGAATTTTTACAAAAATGAGTACAACTGGTATTTAGCCAGAAAAGAGAATTGAGGAAACTAAAAGAGTTTTCAGAAGGAGGAGGTGATTTAGTTAGAACTCTTTTAGGTACCTATGAGAAAAACCCAACTCTAAGCTATTAAAAATTTAAGAAGGAATTTGTAGGTCTCTGCCCTCAGGCATGCCTAGATCTGGGGCTAACACTTTCTCATGAGATTCTTTCACTCTCTTTCTATTTCTCTTTTGGCTCTACTTGTCTTGGCTTCTCTTACCTTGTTGGCCCTGTTCTCCCACGCTGTAAAGAGCCGAAAGCCTGGACACTCAGAGCCACAGCCTCCTGTTAGCAAAAAGGATAAGAGAAACTTTTCTGTAGTTCCAACACAGAAGAGATGGGAAAGACTCTGATTACCCACCTATGTCATTGACATGCTCATTTGGGGCCTTGGGTAGGTTTGGGGCACACACTTTGATTCACAGTCCCACCAGGACCATTTGAAGTGTGCAGGAGTTCTCCAAAGAGACAAAATGAATGAGGCTGGGGAAGCATTCTAGAGGGACACGAAATAGTGTCTACCTACAAGGGTGGAGAGCTCTATGATTTGCTCTGCATTGCTTTAGTTCGGTAACTTATGACAGTGGTCATCAATGGCTGTTTTTATATATAAAATGCCTTGGCCATTAATCACTCAATCAATGTTAGTTTCCACTTGCTTTTTAAAAAAATTTATTTGAGTGTAGTAGGAACACAAAGTGTTATCTACCCTTTTAACAGATTCCTACGTGTACAATACAGCATTGTTCATTATAAGCACAATATTGTACAGAAGATGCCTAGACCTTTTTCATCTTGCAATTTGAGACTATATACCCATTGATTATCAACTCCCCATTTCTCCCTGTCCCCAGCTCTGGCAAGTTTTCACATTTTTTTGCCCAGTGCAAATGAATTCTGTGGTAGGTACCAATCAAAGCGCTATGTAACACCATGGTTAATAGCATTAACTTGAGAGTAAGACCCAAGTTCAGATCTTGCTCAACCTACCTGGCTCTGTGACTTTGGAGAAAATAATTAACTTCCCTATTCCTTAGTTTTCTCATGTGCAAAATGAGAACAATTTCTATCTTTGAGTATATGAGAAATAAATTTTTAGAAAGCATATGAAGCACACATGAGGACCATCCCAGTTTAATAATCGGTAGGCATTTTAATTATTAATTTGTTTACCTCCTTCAAACTAATTTCCCTCAAAACACTAAACAAATGCTACTTAGGAATAGACGTATCAAAAGGCCTCATAGGGTATCTGACCTTTCTATGTTTTGGTCAGAAGAGTATTTCCTCACTTGTTCTCTGATGCCTAGAATTCCTTTATTAAGAAATAAGTGTTTTCATTCCAGTTTTTATATTAAAATGCAAACATCTCACTGTACAGAAATACTCTCATGCTAACATAATGCTAATAGAATAATCTACAAGAGTAAACACCACATCAACTCCTTCCTGATTTTCGAGAATTAGGGAGAAGGGACAACAGCAGAACATTGGAAGGGGAAAGGGGATCACCAGGTGGAAAGAGCCAAAAAAAAAGAACGAAAAAAGGAGTCGGGTGGCTGGACACCAATAAAATAGTCTAAACAACAAATAAAATAATGACTACTTAATAAACTTTTAACAAGTTACAGGAAATAAAATAGGATAATAAGTAATAATAATAAATAATAAATAAGAGCTTAGTATGGATTCAGTATCCTAGTATAGACCCAAAATGACCCTGACAAGCAAAAACCATGAGACCAACTCTAGCAAGGTGAAATGCAGTAGTGATGAATAAAAAATGTGCATTTATATTCATAAATCAGTTGTACACAGTCATCTCTTCTTTCTTAAATTACCCCAGGAGTACAAAGTAATATAACTACTGAATACCAACTTTTGAAATAGAGGATAGAAAGTTAGATGACACTATTATCGGACACTGTATTTACTTGCCAGTAAACCCCGGACTTAGAATGACATTGGGAAATAACTGAAGTTTCTGAAAAAGTCAGCTACTCATAACTGTTGTTTTCATAATGTTGTTTTCTTTCAGTGGGATTGATCTATATAAGGAGAAGGCAGAAACAAAGGATCCCTAGTGAGAGCTTGGAGGTAGCAGGGCCTGGAATGGAGAGGAACAAAAGACACAGGATTATTTTTCATGCAAGGAATATTTATATGAGTATTGAAAGAGAGACCTGTCAAAGGTTGTTCCAAGAATAACCTAAAAAATGGGGCCAGCAGTTATAATAATGTTGGGTAGAGGAGGTAGTTTTTAGGGCAAGATAAGTTGAGGTGAATTTTTTTTCCTGGGTAATAGCTACAATCATCCCAGTGGAATTTGCCGTGGGATGGTTCATAGGGCACACATATAAACATGGCGATTATTGGCTTTGCAGTGCGACTAAGGGCCAGAGAAGGTGATGGAAGTGTATCCAAAAAATGAATTAAAAAAGAAAAAGAAGAAAAAGACAGAGAATGTATGCTGAATTCATCTCCTACTAAGGGAGCAGAAAGGAATGCATAACCAAGTAAAGGCAAGAGAGCTTTACTAGCAGCATAAGCTCTCATAAGTTCCCTGAACAGCTTGCTCTTGAAGTCATAATTAGTTTAGCTTTTTTCTATGTTAGGAATCTATATTTCATTCTAGTTTTGCTGGTAACTTGTATAGGTCACATTCTGGAGGTCAATTTGATGGTTAGCTAGTATTTAATAAACTGTCCTCAGTTCTTTTACACTCCTTCTAGCATGTATTTCTTGCTTTACTAATTGACATTAAAAGCTAATGCTATAGGGGCGCCTGGGTGGCTCAGTTGGTTGAGCGACTGCCTTCGGCTCGGGTCATGATCCTGGAGTCCCAGGATCGAGTCCCGCATCAGGCTCCCTGCTCGGCGGAGAGTCTGCTTCTCCCTCTGACCCTCCCCTGTCTCATGTGCTCTCTCTCTCTCTCTCATTCTCTCTCTCAAATAAATAAATAAAATCTTTAAAAAAAAAAAAAAAGCTAATGCTATAGAAGAAATGTAGGGAAACATCTGAGTATTTATCCTGATTAATGTGTTTCTGATGTTCTTGGCAGAAACACTAAGTGTCAACTACAACTAACATATTTTGGTGTCCTGACACGCTTCTGGCGATCTCAAACTCGTGTTCAGAGGCAGTTCATTGGGAGAATGCTAGTACCCTCCTTTAGATTGCAGTGTAAAATCCAGGAAAGTATATTTTAATGGGCAAGAAGCAGTTATATTTTTTATGCTTTGGTGAGGAAAGTGGGACATCAGCAGAGTTCCTCACAATTACATAATCTAAACATTATGTTACTGTATATAGAATACTAGCACATAAATGAGATCGGTGACAACCACCAAATGAGTCCTTAAATTAACAAAAACATCAAGTGTCTACTTAAAATGGTCTTCCTTCTCATCTTGACCTTGTTATACTGTTCAAACATCTGCTAAATTCACCATGTTTCTTTAGATAGATTCAGACTGATCTTGTGAGTTATCTATCTCCAGAATTATAGTGGTTTCTATAAAACATTCCCCAAACGACAGCAAATTTGTATTTATATTAAGGACTAATTTTTGTATTTACTAAGGTATTTTTTTTAGTTGACTTAGGAATGTTTCCATTGTGTGAATCAATATTAATAATAGAAAAAAAGGAAAAAGCACCAGAAAGGATCAGAGCAACCTCATTCTACTGAAAAGTGTGTTTGAAACTTGCCAGTAAACCCTGTTCAACATGGATAATCTTTGCAAGGAATACCGTCACGGGAAGTTGCCAATTATAAACATCCCGTATGTAACATAGCTTTAAATAGGTGTGTTGCATATGCGATTTTTATACCAAAAGATCATAATAAAAATTAGAAATGAAGATAAAAGGCAATCAGACTACTTTGTGAGGAATACAAGTTAAATATCTTACGCAGATGTTCCTAAAGTATTTCATCCATTTCATTTTCTCTTCTATGCACCTGTTAGCACAGATAGCAGTAAGATCCACTCAAAATTAGTTGAGTCACTATATTTAGTAACAAACAAACCTGCTATCCGTTAATGTCTAATTTGAAGTCATTTGAATTTAAACATATAAATCAGAAAAGATGACTCAGGGCAACACTCTCCTTACCGCTAATGCTCTTAATCAGAGAGTTTCTTTTGGTTTCTATGTATAGCAGCTGCAGATTTTATTTTTTGAAACCCTAGCTTTTTAAAGGAATCAAAGACTTTTTCTTTGTTTCCCTATACCATAAATTATTATACCTAACATACTATAGATACTTGAAGCAAGTTCCCTTCTTTCTTGTCTTTCCCTTCTATGTTACTTTAATCCCAAGTGAGGAATGGGCAGCATTTAGGAGGGGAAGAGAAGGATACATGCTGACATTTGACGTTCTTTCCCCTCTTTTCTTCCTAGAACATCTCCTCTTTTATATGGGGTGACACGTAAGCTTCCAACTAATATTTCATTTAATGAAAGTAATAAGAGAAAAAGAGATAGAAGGTTTCAGTGCGCATGCATTTAATAAAGATGTGTTCTATTCAGTTTTTTCACCTTGATTTATTCATCTCAACAAACTTTACACTCTCAGCAAACAGATCCTGCACTCAAATGGTACTCTTTCCCTTTCTCAAGAACACTTCTGATGGCATGCAAACTTATATTCATTATTTCTGCTCTGCAAGTATAATGTTAAAAAAAAACACTTGGATTCATGTTGTTGCTTTGAAATGCCGTTGCTTTGAAACATGTCCTGAAAAATAATTATAAACTCACATTCCCTACAAATAATGAATTCATAGTTACACACTACAACTTGTTTATTAAAAGGAACAGGTCACTAACTACTGGCTAACTATGCAAATCATTATGTGAAACAGAAAACATGTTTGGCTGAGTTTCTCCCCAAGTCAATATATGCTAGTTACATTTATACACAGTGAATCTATATATTTATGTGTTTTGATATGAAAAATAAAGCAAGTGAAAATATTGTAGAACTGGAAATTTGTGACCCCTCAGAATTACTCTCATTTCCATGAGAACACATCATGTCTACGTCTGTCTAAAGACTTCTGCTTAATTGAATCTACCAGTTCTAAATTGTGAAACAATATACAATATAAAACGATCTTGGAAGAAGAATAAATCATTTTCCTTTGATGTTTACTAGTATTGAATCCCAATTGAGCAATTGATATATACTAGGGAGCAATAATATCCCAAGGCCAATTCAGAAGCCAATTGGTAGATGTGCTAGTAATGGGTTAGTGGGGTCAGGAAGAAGGTAATAGGAGGTATGGGTGAAGGGTATGAAATGAAATGTATTTCCTAGAAAAGTGCCACAAGAAATTCCTTGAATTTCTGAAACAGAACTACCAAAAGTAAATTTGTAAAAGTTCATTTTAAAAGGTATAATTTAGGGGGCGCTGGGTGGCTCAGTCAGTTGAGCGTCCGATTCTTGGTTTTGGCTCAGGTCATAATCTCATGGGTCGTGGGATCCAGCCCTGCGTTGGGCTCTGGGATCAGTGGGGAGTCTGCTTGAAGATTCTCTCCCTCTGCTCCTTCCCCCACTCGTTCTCTCTCTCTCTCTTTCTCTCAAATAAATAAATCTTTTAAAAAAGGTATGATTTAGAATGTTAGATAAACTGCTGAAAGTTATCACCAGATTTTTATGCCTTGAAAGACTCTTTCAGAGATCTATAAATAATTTATTCCCCTCAAATATGCTGATTAAGCTAAAAGGTGTGGTAGCCATGTTATAGGAACTTTAAACTTAGATACAATTTTTCTACTTAATTTCTAGTAAGTGCACAGATGTTGTATACTGATTGCAAACTAGCTTCCTGAGAGTATGAAAAATCTGGTTGTGACATTAAGCAAATATATATATCTGATGGAAATGGCTAAGCTGGTGTCTCCTTCCTCTTGTACCTCATCCTTTCTGGAGTTGAGGGCTGCATTTACAAGGAGGATGACTGGGTGATCATAAAGTGTATGACCAAACAGTGACATGTTTTTGAGTGCAAAGGAATTCTATTAATAATTACACCAGGGGTACCTGGGTGCTCAGTCAGTTAAGGATTGGACTTTTGGTTTCGGCTCAGGTCATGATCTCAGGGTTGTGAGATCAGGCCACCCCTGCTCTCTACCTGTCAGGCTCTGCACTCAGTGGGGAATCTGCTTGAGATTCTTTCCCTCCCTCCCCCTCTGTTTATCCCCTTCTGTTCCTCCCCCAGCTCACACACACTGTATCTCTCAAATAAATTTTTTTAAAAAAAATTTTTAAATAATAATTACACCAGAACAAAAGGCATCAACTCGGTCTTTCCTAGGAAGCCTGAGAATGTGGGAACATAGGAGAATCTTTTTTTCAGTCAAGGTTACACAGATAAGTATGAGTTTGCTGGTCATATCTGTGTGCTATTTTACTTGATGATATGGACCTGAATTGCATTTAATAAAGCCAAGTTCCTGTTCTTCTTAATTTGGCACCAGTATTTTCAAAATTTAGAGACAACAGGTTTCTGTGAGGTTACCATAGCCAACATACACCAGCTGCATGAAGTAGTCAGAATTGAATATGGCTACGAGCCATTACAACTCTAAAAAACAGCAATTATGGCTCATGTTTAGAAATTTATCACATACAATTCTGTGTTTTTCCAGCTATATGTATACACACTGCTAATTACCTTCTCTACACTATATAGTATTGTTAAATATGCCCGCCCGGGATGGGAAGTTAAAGAAGCTTCTATATCTGTATATTAATAATAACTGAATCAATTGTCTGCTCATTCTTTTCAAACTGCCCATGTAAGTTAGTTGTAACCATTTGAAAGAAGAATTAATATTGAGGAAAAAGTATTCTGCAGCAATAATAATTTTTATGTACCTTATTTTCTGGGAAACATGGTGCTTCTAGTAATAATAATGAATAAAGACATTTAAAAATATGCAGCTTCCAGAAGACTTTGTACCATGGGTGAAATAAATATAAAAGGTGAAATAGGCAATTGAAAAACTGATTAGGGGGGTGCCTGGGTGGCTTAGTCGTTAAGCGTCTGCCTTTGGCTTGGATCATGATCTCAGGGTCCTGGGATCGAGCCCCACATTGAGTCCCACATCGAGCCCCACATTGGGCTCCCTGCTCAGCAGGAAGCCTGCTTCTCCCTCTCCCACTCCCCCTGCTTGTGTTCCCTCTCTCGCTGTGCCTCTCTCTGTCAAATAAATAAATAAAATCTTAAAAAAAAGAAAGAAAAACTGATTAGGATTATAAATATTTAGGATTACCTTTGCAGTAGTCCCTAACTAAAAATTATAGTATAGATTTTGATCATGTGACAATAGTGTATTTTTTCTACAAATTAACACTTAAATGTTATAATTTATTTAAAAGTGAATTATATGTAAGTGCTGCTGAGAATTAACTATTATAGTTGAAGGTTTTGGCCTAACTGTAATCCTTTGTAACATCAGGTTAAACTATGCAGCAAAAGTAGTTGAGGTTTTTGATTTCCTTAATGGTCATCTATTGTGCAGAATTTAAGCACTATCTGTTAGTTGAGGGGAAATTTAAATTTCCATTAAACACTCTAGGACAGGAACAATTAAGGCATTATATATGTTTAAATTATTCAATTGAAATACCTTTCCTTTTAAAGTCACATACCCACTTGCTGTTTCATTCGACAAGTATACCTTGAGTTAGTTCCTTACTCTGACACAGTCAGTGCTCTGGTACCTGGGATACAGAGCTGAAGGTGTGCACAGTCACGTGGGGCAGCAGAGGATTATGACAAGGTTATAAGTCTTAGCAGAGCTATGAACAGGGTGCCATAGCATCCCCAGAGAAAGGAGCAATGGGCTTCCAGGCAAGAATCCTTAACTGAAAAGTTTGCTGACACTTAACGTAATAGCGTTATCAAACAGAAAAGGGGGATCGTGCATTCCTGCAAGGAGAATCACCTATGTGTGGGTTCCACCACGGTGAGTGTAGGTGATACGTGCAGGACAGTGAGAAAATGTGAAGAACTCTATATACTCTGCTAAGGGAACGGGATTTTATCTTGTGGTTTATGGAGAGCCTTAGTCATTTTTAACTAAGGGAATCCTATAAGAGATAAAGAAGGAGCTAGATTTGTATTTCCAAAGAGGAGCGGGGAATCAAATGATTTACTGAAACAACGGAAATTCAGATGGAAAAGTGTTCCTTCGACCTTTAATTCCCCCAGCTGTTCTCTTCCTCTACCCCATCTGCAGCAGGTGGATTCTGATTTGGCACTCTTTCATCTTCAACCCTTCCTCTGCCTCATCCCTGAGTTGTTCTGCAGAAAATATTCCTTGCTGGTAGACTGTGAATAATTTGGGATAAGGGAGTCTATTAGACCCAGTGGAAAATGGTGTTTTATGTTAAGAGCTACACATAGAAGCTAGTCTGTTTTCCAGTAATGTTGTTTCTTAAAGAAATTTTGTAAAGTTTTTAAATAATACAGAGAACTGTTGAGTTATTAAAAAAAAATGGCTCTACTTTTTGGGAGCTTCATAAAATTTAAAAAATCATTCTAAATGTTTAGTAAAATTTTGATTTTCCTATTTCTATGGGAAATATATTTTGATATCACCAGCTAAAGAGCTCAGTACTGACCATACATGACATGGTCATTTCATCATACTTTAATTTTAAGAAAATTGCTTGATAGTGCCCAGCATGTTTATTAATTCTGGCTAAGCTTACCAACTCAGTACCCGCAGGAAATCCTGCCACCAGGTAGGTGCAGATTTTTTGGAGTGAAATGTAATTATTGACAAGATACTATCATCTTAAAATAGAAATCTAAATATATCTTCCAACAAAATTAATTTAAGACAATAGATGAATTGAGAGGCTCATGGCTAAAGAACAGAGTACCTTCTATTTCAGACAATAATTAAGCCATATGTAAAAATAATACTAAATATTAAGCCCTTATTTTAAAAAATTCCCTTTGCTTATGTGAACATGACTCTAGAATTTGTCTGTCACTAATTTGAATTCTATCTGTGAATGCTTTTTTTCCTCTCTGACCCAAAACCATCTAAAGCTATCTTGAAATGTATTTCTAAACTTCTATCTTAAGGTAGATGTGTTTATTGGTTCAGGAATTCAATTGCAAAGGTTGTGAACATTTCAGGAATAAATGCAAGCTTGTCCTTCCTGCCTCCCCCAGTCCTCTTGAACATTCAGTGCCTCTTGCTCAGGCAGATGTGAGTAGCTGCCCACTTCCTGTTTTTCTGGGGAGCAGGGCAATCATTTACATATTTAAGTGCTTTGAAGAAGGTCAGATATACCAAGTTAATAAAAGCAGGAAGCAATTAATATGCCTTCAGGGAAGAAAGGATCCATATATCAGCAAAGCAACAATTTAAACAAAGTAGTTACTGTCAATAAAACTGAAAGCAATATTTAGACTGATGAGAAGATATTACTGGAATGAGAAGTAGTAGATCTGGGTTCCAGACTTGGCTTTGCCACTAGTAGGCAGTGTGGTCCTGAGAAAAATTACTTAGTCTTTTCTTGTTCTAGTTTTCTCACTTTTAAAATGAGAGTATTTTTTTCTGTTCACTTCTAATGGATTGTAAATTTTTAAAATTGTATGTCTAATGGATATCAGAACTCTGGTTCTGGGAGGCCCTGTGGATCCTGTAGCAACACTGCAGGACTGATCCCAATGGGGGCATTGTGCTGCGTGTTAGCACATTTAATTCACACTGCCATGCTCTGCTGGGCATGGTAGAAACCATGTCACAGACCTGTCCTTTCTGTCTCAAAAGGGGGCATATTTTGAACAGACATGTAGATTGAATTGAAAATGTTTCTTCTTGTTACATTTCAGACTTTTCTCCTTCCAGTTTTAGCCTGTTCTCCTCCATGAGAACCAGGGATGTCACTGTGACTTTAATTCAGAGATAATTAATATGAGACACTTTCCACCATTTTGACTTTTTGTGAGCCTATAACATTCAGCTGGCATTTTGGAATCTGGTCCAACATCCATGAAGGAGGTGTGACATCCTTTATACACTAAGGAGGATGAAAGTGTTCTAATATAGAACATTAAGGAAGGAAAAGTTATCCTCTGGTGGCTCATTTAAATGCAGGGTGAAATGCAGGATATTATAGTGCTTCAGTATTATTGAATCTGGAGAAGCCAGGGCATATTTGACTTCACACCCCACCTGCTGAAACAGAGAATCCAGAAGTAAGCCCAATGCAGATGGCTCTAAGTGCTTGCTAATAAAATAAACACAACTATTTGTGAACAAACTGCATGTAAAAGCAAGCAGTAAAATGATATATGAACTTTAGACATTAGAAAATCAATTGCCAAAATGATTCAAAAAAACAAGTACATTGTTCCCTGGTTGAGCCTCTGAAAAGAAATATAACTCAAGAGAGAAGGCAATTCTGAAGTAAAGGGATTTCTCTGATGAGAAGGTTGAATGGTGTGTATGTGTAATAGGAGGAGAAAAATGCTCAAGTAAGGCCTGTGACACACTTGTTAGTGGAGGGAAGATTATAGTGCAGAAAAAGCTGAAGATTTCAAAATAAACTTAGCAAGAAATAAAATCTTAGGCTATGCTTAGAACATTATAGGTTCACTGTTTTAGACATATTGTATAATATTAGCAGGTGAACAAAGAAAGCAGAGTCCTTACCTTCTATTTTGCTTCCATTTTCTCCATCAAAGGGATTGATGTTTACATAAGAAAAAGCAGAATAAACATGGATAAAATGAAACTGCATCTCCTAATAGGTGAGGAATAAGAGTTTGTCCCTGAATGCTTTAAATGTATCCATTTCCCTCATTCTGGAAGAATTCTGCTTTAGGAAATTCACACCTTCACCTTATATTAGTACTTTGTAGTTTGTGATTTCATATACTTAATTTTATTTGATACTTTTAATGACTCAGTATGACTAACTGAGCATGCATATTATGCCACTTCACAGAGAAGTAAATAAAGGCTCAAAGAATGACATTCTCAAGGTCATATTTTTAGTAAGTGGCTTAGCAATGCTTATCTTAGCAGAGAGAATAGAGATGAGAAAGAGAATAATATTTGTAATTTTCAAAAGGTAGATCTTGGAAGCCGTAACAGTAAGAATGATACCGAGTCTCAAAATCTAAAATTATTTTGTATGTAATATGGAAGCATTTAAAAGGGGGGTAATCTTTTTTTATTATTATTATTGTTTTCTTATTGGGAGGCGGAGCAGAAGGAGAGGGAAAGAGAGAATCTTAAGCAGGTTCCACGCCCAGTGAGGAGCTGGACATGAGGCTCAATCTCACGACCCTGAGATCATGACCTGAGCTGAAATTAAGAGTCGGATGCATAACCGACTGAGCCACCCGGATGTCCCAAAGGGGGGTAATCTTGTACTATGCATGGTTACACTAAAAGTTGCTAGAATAATTGCCTTTCCCTTTTAATTCAGATCGATCAGATATCTCCTTTGGAGAAATTGGCATAATTTCTCTTTCTTTGTAACTAAAATGGGACATTTGTTTGCACCGATCTTTATCTGGAGAGTGGAGATTTGTGACACATCACAGAACTCCATACTTGATCCTGCTGTGCTCTGCATTTTGAGATGGAAATACAGTGCCCAGACAGAAATAACACGTCCCTGGACAGCGGAACACAGACAGTCCTCACTCTGCACAGTTTCACCATGGTTTAATTAAATAGTACTAGTCACGGCTCAAATTTCTATAACAATGATGTATGAACTATGACGAAGTACATAAAGTACAGATTTTGCTAGTAGGTCTTCAGTCCACAAATCACTAAGTGAATAACAGATGGGCATGTTGATCAGTGACCAATCATATGACTTGTTGCAGAATTTGTCGGTGATTGCTTACTCTGCTTCTGTTATTCAGTTCAAGCCCTGATAGCAAAACTTGTTGTCTTACCTCCCAATGTATAGTCCCATGCGCCATTTAACAAAAATGGATGATCATAGGAGGTAATTGACCAACAGATGAAATAAATGAAAAATGATAGTGCTGGAAGGGAAATTTGAATCAAATATAAATACAGTTATAGAAGAAATGGCTGACCATGGGAATGTTGACTCTGCTGCCATTCAAGAGACTCTAGAAACACAGCCCTAGGAACTAAACGAAGGGGAACCTACAGACATAATTGGGCAAAGTGACAAAAAGCATGCCGATGTCCCAGAGGAAATGATGCTGGCAAAAAGAAAAAAAAAATCTTCATTTTAAACGAACGCTCAGAGATATTTCATGACAGTGAAAGCACAAAAGGTAAAATGTGGGTAGCTGATCCAAACTTAGAAAGTGTGGCAATCTGCAAGGCATAGAAAAGGTACATCCAGGGAGAAGGCAAGCATTTTTCAAATTAGTTCTTTGTCAAAAAAAAAAGAAGTGTTTCGTCAAAACCAACAGCACCCCTTAATTCTCAGTGTTTTGAATGCTATAAATTATGATGTACTAAATAAATATTAATTTCACTATCTTTCATTTCCTTTTATATTTCTATCTGTCAGTAATAGAGTTTTTAATGTTTTGACAGAGAATTTTAAAGGTCATGAAACAATTGTAGTTTTCCCCATTGATTGTTAAGTTCACAGCACAGTTTCATCATGCACAGTCATTTTTATAGTCCCACACCATCAGGTAAAAACTTCCCGTCGTTTCAAAGGGCCTGAACTGTGGGCTGACAAAAAAAAAAAAAAAAAAGGCATTTAGGTGTGATAAGGATAAGGGTATGTATTTAGAGGTATTTAGAGTCATGGGTTGAGCACAAACTTAATATTAGCAAATAGTGTGACACTATGGTAAGCCAAGTATTGCGGTCGGGATTATAGTAACAGGCCTGGAGTACTTTATCCACTACCGTCTATCTCTATGGTAATACAATCCCAACCATTGAATGTTCAGTTCTGGGTTCCACATTTGAATAAGGCTTTGCAGGGAAAGAAAACCACTTCATATTGATTATAGTTGAAGAGACTGGGGAGGTGGGGGGGTGTACCCAAGTAAAAATTGCTCATACAAAAGAAGTAGGAGTAAATTTAGCCTGTGTAACTCCGAAGGTTGAGCCAGGAAGTTAACAGGGGATGTTTCAAAGAGATTGACTTTCTCTTGGTTACAATAATTCTTCTTCATATTGAGTTGCCCCAAAATGGAATCAGCACATGGAATCACATTGCTGTGGTGTTGAGGTTTTTCAAGATAACTATCTGCTGGCAGGGATATCTTTCAGAGATTTGGGCTGGAAGAAAATACCTAATGCCCACTTCAAATATAAAAGGGTATGATTCTAGAATGATAATTACTACAGTCTATAATGGTGGGTTGTGACTACTATATCTCTATTTGTTGTTTAATAAGAGATACGTGGATCGTGATGCAGCATGGGGTATTGGTAAGAGAAATGGTCTTTATGTCATAAACACCAGAGTTAAAATCTCTGTTCAGATAACCATGCACCCTTGGGCAAGTTATTATCTCCAAGCTTACCCTTTGTCTTTTGTAAAATAGAAATAATATCTGCTAATACTTGTTTTCTGAAGATTACAAATAATATTATCTACCTTGTGTTTGTAAATCTTAACTATTACTGTCTTTAAAAAACACAACAACAATAGGAATACCAGGTAGATTTGAGGGATAGTGGAATTTTTTACAATACCCAAAATGACAACTTATTAATTCTTTCTTTTTCCATATTGCCAAAATATTTATGTCTCCAGTAGGTGTGAGATATGCATTTGTAATATCTTTATGGGAGTAAGAGATGCAAAACAGAGTGGCAGAAATATGATGACTAGTCAAGAGAACACATTTGGATAAGAAAAAATAAAGTTAGAATGAGGAAAACTCGTATCATCAAGTTTAAAATAGTAAGACTTAGATTTTCTTAACCAAAACTACAACAACAAAAAGACTATTGATTTTATGATGGATGCTATTTTAAGATTAATTATAAATCAAATAATTTTTCAGTTTGAATCCCTTGTTTTTATTTTTATTTTTTTAATAATATAGTAGAGAATACATGTTATTTACATAGTGAGGTCACTTTTCCCATAAAATTGTACATGAAATTATTTACTGAAAGTTAAACGGTAAATCTAGGCAAAATGAATAAAATAAAGTGGACATCAGGCAGATTTGACTGGAAGTATTAACATATATACTGAAAGTATGTGTTAATAACAGTTGGGATTGGAAAAGGAGATTAAAGTAGCAAACCTAGAAATTGCACAATTAGGCATTCCCTCCAGGTAAACATCTCTGTTGTGGAGATGGATGCATCAGCTTATTAAAGCCTAACATCATTCTATGTTTCAGTAATATACTGAAATCCTCTTGTCTTGAGTTCAAGCTCACCAAAAAGTTGCCTTGTTTAGTTTATCAACTAGTTAAGACCATAGGAATGTCTGATTGTCATGAATACCATGTGAAGTAATCCATTATCCACTAACATCTGGATTTCTACATCAGTCTCTGTGAGCTTTATAGGATGAGAAAGAAAAGGAACTCTCAACGTACTGACAAAATTAAGTTTTAATTTTGCAAAGATAAGGGCCAGCCCCTGGACTTTGATAGAATCACCAAAGTAATATCCCACCCGCATTATTTCTTGGGAGTCATCGAGATCCTCCCTTGGTCATTCTCTGAGCTTAGGACTTGCTCAGTTCCTTTAAAATTTCTTAGTCATGTCAGGTTTTGTTTTGGTTTCATTTTTTTCCATAAAATCCTACAGCTTAAATTATTGTATAATAATTCTCAGAAGAAAAAGAAAACACAATTTTTATCTCCAAGGAGTTTAATCCAGAGAATTATAATCCGTGGGTATACACTACAAATATAACTAATCACAAGATATTTTCATAGTAGGGGTACCTGGGTGGCTTGGTCGTTAAGCGTCTGCCTTCGACTCAGGTCATGATCCCGGGGTCCTGGGATCAAGCCCCGCACTGGGCTCCCTGCTCAGTGGGAAGCCTGCTTCTCCCTCTCCCCCTCCCCCTACTGTGTTCCCTCTCTCACTGCATCTCTCTCTGTCAAATAAATAAATCTTAAAAAAAAGATATTTTCATAGTAGGATATAATAAGTAATACAAATTAGTACTCAAGAGTGTAATTATGTAAGTGTTAAGAGGGTACTCAATTTGAAGTAACCAAAGACTGGGGTGGTCAAATGCATGATGGTTTGGGCCTAACTTATTGATAAGAAATACATTGCAGAAGGAAGATATAGGGAAGGGATTATCAAATGAAGTAGTCACAAGAATTTCCATGTGAATTCCCAGGTATCACTCTTAAAGATTATGATTCAGGGAATATATTACTTTTCTATTGCTGCTGTAACAAATTACCATGAATTCAGCAGTTTGCAATAATACAAATTTATTGTCTAATAATTTGTAGATCAGAGATCTGACTCCTCACCTGGTTTTTCTGCATAGGTTATCACAAGACTGAGATAAAATTGTCTCTTGCCGGGGAATCTTATCTGGAGTGGGGAAGTGTTGGTGGAAATCCACTTCAGGCTCATTTAGGTTGTTTGCAGAACTTATTTCCATGTGTCTCTAAAACCAACTGCCTGTTTTCCTTGCTGGCTATCAGCTGGGGGTTATTCTCAGAGTCTAGAAGTCTCCTTCATTTCCTGGCTCATTTCCTTCCTCTTCAATGCCAATGATGGAAGTCTGAGTCCTTCTCATTCTTCTTACCACTTTGACCTTCCCCTCTGCCTCAACTCTCTGGCCCCTAACTGATAAAAGCTTTTTTTCATGTGATTAGATTTCACCCACCTGGATAATCTCCCTATTTTAGGATCTGTAACCTTAACTACAACTGCAAAATCTTTTTGAAATATAATAGAACATGTTCATGGGTTCCATGGACCAGGGTATGGATATCTTTGGGGAGCCATGACTCAGTGACTCTGGTCACACTTTAAGAAATCTTGGTATAGAGGCATAAAACTTGGAAACTAAATTTTCAAACATGGTGGAAGATGTATCCATTCTCTCTTAGGTAGAAGGGAAGAGTATGAAATTAGTAAGAAAGAGAATAGAGATGACATGGAATTAACAGATAAAGGGTAGACATTGCATTAAGCAAAGACAGTAATATTTCTTTCTTAAATGCTTAAAGAACACTTGAATTTATTTAGGATCTGTTTATTTTCACCTAGTTGAGACAATTACTTTACATAGTTCCATGTGTGGAAGTAATCTCACTGTGCCCACATCTGTATTTAACATAGTTTGGAATTGTTTCAGAGACTATTGGGATTGTTACTGTTTGTAATATTCATAATAGTAATTTTCAACAACAATTTCAACAATCATTCAACAACATGATTCAATTGAGTTGACATTTATTTTTCTGTGACAATAATGTTTTCCTTCATGATTCAATTCCTAACCCTTTAAAACTTATTTTTAAATTGACATAAAATATACTCTTTTTGGTGTGAGGTTATATAGATATGACAAATGCATAGAGTACTGTAACCACCATCACATTCATGATGCAGAACCATTACATTGCCCTCCCCCCCCAAAAAAATACTTCATGTTTCCCCTTTGCAATTAATTTTTGCCCCTAGCCCTAACTCCTGGTCACCAGTGATATGTTCTTTATCTTTTTAGTTCTTCCCTTTCCAGAATGTCATGTAAATCATATAATGTGTAACTTTTCAAGTCTAGTTTCTTTCACTTAGCATTACACATTTGAGATTCATCCTGGTTGCTGCATCTATCAGTAGTTTGTTTCTGTTTATAATTCCTAACTTTTGATCAAAAATGGTCTTAAATTACATGTACCTCTGAAACAAATAATATATTATATGTTAAAAAAAAAGAAGAAGAAGAAGAAGATAGCAGGAGGGGAAGAATGAAGGGGGGGAATCAGAGGGGGAGATGAACCATGAGAGACTATGGACTCTGAGAAACAAACTGAGGGTTCTGGGGGGAGGGGGAGGGGGAATGGGTTAGCCTGGTGATGGGTATTAAAGAGGGCACGTTCTGTATGGAGCACTGGGTGTTATATGTAAACAATGAATCATGGAACACTACATCAAAAACTAATGATGTATGGTGATTAACATAACATAATAATAAAAAAATGGTAAAAAATGGTCTTAAATTAGAATCTAAATAATTTTATGATTAAATTACTCACACTGTCTTGTTGTTGTTGTTGTTTTTACCTGGCACATTCAGAAATTGTTCTTGTCATAATGCTAAATTTTGGGGGTTTGCAGGGGTTTTTCTCTTTGTAAATTTTTTGTGTGAGTTATATATAAGACTTATTTTGAGTTAAATGTGAACTGATAAGTGTGTTTGAGCCACCTGTGATTCTTAAAGTCTGCTTAGTACAAGTGTTTAATGTTGAACCAACAGGTGAACTTTGCACTGTTTTGAAGAGAAACTCAGAGATGTGGTTATATCTCAACAGTCTAGTATGGAGGCAAATGTCACAGAGAGTCCAAAACACAATCCAGTTGAATTTGATGACTTATATATGAATTTTCCTTACATGATAATTAACATTTTGCTTATGCTAACATTAAAATTATTTAAAATACAACAGCTGGTGGTAGGACAGAGGTAGCTGAGAAGCATATAAGATGGCAGGAAGAAACTAGTTTAAATTTTATGCATCTATAGATACTTAGCAGAGTGGATAAACCACATTCAGAAAATTGAGATTTGAGCAGATGTGTGTTTGTTCTCATTAGAATTCATGTTTAAAGCCCTACGCAAAACAAGTAAATAGCTACTGAGCAGGAAATGGGAAGCTTAACCTTTTCTGTCTCTTAAATATAAGCATCTCATTCATAGCTCCATAGTTAAAAAATAGACAGTTCCATAAGTCAGTTGTGCAGCTAAAAGAATCATTAATCTTTAAATAGGAGATTGTTCATTCTGCACTCTGCTGGGGATTATATAGTGCTTTTCATGTACTATCCCTCAGAGTGTTTTACTCAGCAGCGAAGTATTTTGGAGATGTGTGATGAATGTGAAACTCACATAACTGCAGCAAAAGCTGATGCTATTTGTTAAAAGCTATTTGTTAAATCAGAAATCTGCCACCCATGTTTGATGCTTGACATGCAAGAATCAGTGGAGAGCAAAACACATTGTTTATTTTCCAATAAGCATGAAGAGATTTTTCCAAAGAGTAATATTTGCATAAAGAAGTTTGTCCATGAATGAAAATCCTCCAAGGATTTAAAAGGATGAACATCAGGATTTAATGGTATAGGATAAAACTTAGGATGTTTAACTGAGCTTACCAAAGATGCATAGGAGCTTTGGTAGGCACCAGACAGTGTGGCTGCTGGGTTGAGGATTAGTACTGTTTCTGGAGATAGCCATGAACCTCATCAAAGATACAGGAGAAGGTTCTCTGTGAAGCTTCCCTGACTCCCCCAGTGGCTTCTGGGTTCTCCCATGACCCTTTTTAAATAATTTCTTTCCTACCACTATGCTGAATTAAAATTTACCTGTTTAAATTTCTGTTTGCTTGCACCAGCCTGTGGCTTCTGTGCAGTCAACACCATGCTTTACTCACTTGTACACCCCAGGGCCTAGCACAGGGTACAGTGGAGAAAACACCCTGGTTAAGGTGTGCTGTAGGAATGAGAGGTCAATATGTAAAGGTCAGTGTGTCCTAGGGAACCCACTGAGATGAAAACAGAGGTTAAAAAAAAAAGATGTTCTGGGCGCCTGAGTGGCTCAGATGGTTAAGCGTCTGCCTTTGGCTCAGGTCATGATCCCAGGGTCCTGGGATCGAGTCCCACATCAGGCTCTCTGCTCCTTGGGAGCCTGCTTCTCCCTCTGCCTCTGTCTCTCTCTCTCTCTCTCTCTCTGTCTCTCATGAATAAATAAATAAAATCTTTAAAAAAAAAAGATGTTCTTAGGTGGACAAGTGCCTCCAAAAATTGGGTTTTTTTGTCTTTAAATGATAGGTTAATTAGTATTTTAAATAGGCTTAATTTTCTTGGCTGGTATGTATTCTCTGAATTCGAAAAAAAATATATATTTTTCTCTGTATCAGTCAGGTTTCAGCAAGAGAAACAAAAACAAAAGAAAATATAAATTAAAAGATTGTTTTTGATATATCTCTCCATTTATTTAATTCAACTCTGGTATTCTGAGCTAATATTTTATAGATTTTTTTACTATAGGTTTTGTACTTTTTTGGTTAAGCTACACATTTTCCAGCTTTATTGAGGTATCTTGGCAAATAAAATTATAATATATTTAAGGTATAAAACAAGGTGATTTGATATACAATGTGAAAAGATTCATTAAGTTATAGTGAACCCATCTCTCAAATCACATAGTTATCTTCTTACCCCCTTTGGTGAGATCATTTAAGTTCTAGTCTCTTAGCAAATTTCAGTCATATGATAGAGTGTTACCAGTTATACTCACCAAATTTTACATTTGATAATCAGACTTTATTTATCTTAAACCTGAAAGTTTGTAACCTTTTACCAGCTTCTTCCTATTTCCCCCACCCCAGCCCCTGACAACTACTTTTCTCCTTTGTGTCTATGAGTTTAAATTTTTTTTTTTTTTAAGATTCCACATATAAGTGAGATCATGCAGTATTTGTCTTTCTCTGAGTGAGTTATTTTACTTAGCATAATGAAAGATTCATCCATGTTGTTGCAAATGACAGGACTTCTTTTTTTAAGGCCAAATCATATTCCATTGTATATACATACATTTTCTTGATCCATTTTTCCATTGATAGACACTTCAGTTGTTTTTGTACCTTGGTTACTATGAATAATGCTGCAATGAACATGGGAGGACACATATCTCTTGGAGATAATAGTTTCATTTCCTTTAGATATATACTCAGAAGTGGGATTGCTATATGGTAGTTCTGTCCTTAATTCCTTGACAAACTTCCATTGTGTTTTCCATAGTGACTATACTCATTTTATATCTCATCAACAATGTATAAATGTTCCCTTTCCTTCAAGTCCTCATCAGCATTTATCTCTTGTTTCCTTGATAATAGTCATCCTAACAAATTCAAGGTGGTTTTTCTCATTGTGGTTTTGATTTGCATTTCCCTGATGATTAGTGATGTTGAGCATCTTTTTATATACCTATTGGCCATTTGTATGTCTTCTTCGGAAAATTTAGATCCTTTGCCTGTTTTTTAACTGGGTTATTTAGATTTTTGTTTATTTGTTTTATTTTATCTTATTTAATTTCAGTTTTGCTTTTCAGTTGTATGAATTCCTTGTATTTTATGGATATTAACCCCTTAGCAGATATGTGGTTTGCAACTATTTTCTTCCATTCTATAAGTTGCCCTTTGATTTTGCTGATAGTTTGCTTTTTTTTTTATTCTTATGTTAATCCCCATACATTACATCATTAGTTTTAGATGAAGTGTTCCATGATTCATTGTTTGTGCATAACACCCAGTGCTCCATGCAGAATGTGCCCTCCTCAATACCCACCACCAGGCTAACCCATCCTCCCACCCCCCTCCCCTCTAGAACCCTGTTTGTTTTTCAGAGTCCATCATCTCTCATGGTTTGTCTACCCCTCCGATTTCCCCCGCTTCATTCTTCTCCTCCCGCTACCTTCTTCTTCTTCTTCTTTTTTTCTTAACATATATTGCATATTTTGTTTCAGAGGTACAGATCTGAGATTCAACAGTCTTGCACAATTCACAGCACTTACCAGAGCACATACCCTCCCCAGTGTCTATCACCCAGTCACCCCATCCCTCCCACCCCACCCCCCACTCCAACAACACTCAGTTTGTTTCCTGCGATTAAGAATTCCTCATATCAATGAGATCATATGATACATGTCTTTCTCTGTTTGACTTATTTCACTCAACATAATACCCTCCAGTTCCATCCACGTCGTTGCAAATGGCAAGATCTCATTCCTTTTGATGGCTGCATAATATTCCATTGTATATATATATACCACATCTTCTTTATCTATTCATCTGTCGATGGACATCTTGGCTCTTTCCACAGTTTGGCTATTGTGGACATTGCTGCTATAAACATCGGGGTGCACGTACCCCTTCGGATCCCTACTTTTGTATCTTTGGGGTAAATGCCCAGTAGTGCAATTGCTGGATCATATGGTAGCTCTATTTTCAACTTTTTGAGGAACCTCCATACTGTTTTCCAGAGTGGCTGCACCAGCTTGCATTCCCACCAACAGTGTAGGAGGGTTCACCTTTCTCCGCATCCCCGCCAACATCTGTCGTTTCCTGACTTGTTAATTTTAGCCATTCTGACTGCTGTGAGGTGGTATCTCATTGAGGTTTTGATTTGGATTTCCCTGATGCTGAGCGATATTGAGCACTTTTTCATGTGTCTGTTGGCCATTTGGATGTCTTCTTTGGAAAAATGTCTGTTCATGTCTTCTGCCCATTTCTTGATTGGATTCTTTGTTCTTTGGGTGTTGAGTTTGATGAGTTCTTTATAGATTTTGGATACTAGCCCTTTATCTGATATGTCATTTGCAAATATCTTCTCCCATTCTGTCGGTTGTCTTTTGGTTTTGTTGACTGTTTCCTTTGCTTTGCAAAAGCTTGTTATCTTGATGAAGTCCCAATAGTTCATTTTTGCCCTTGCTTCCCTTGCCTTTGGTGATGTTTCTAGGAAGAAGTTGCTTCGGCTGAGGTCAAAGAGGTTGCTGCCTGTGTTCTCCTTTAGGATTTGGATGGACTCCTGTCTCACATTGAGGTCTTTCAAACACTTGGAGTCTATTTTTGTGTGTGGTGTAAGGAAATGGTCCAGTTTCATTCTTCTGCCTGTGGCTATCCGATTTTCCCAGCACCATTTGTTGAAGAGACTGTCTTTGTTCCATTGGACATTCTTTCCTGCTTTGTCGAAGAGGAGTTGACCATAGAGTTGAGGGTCCATTTCTGGGCTCTCTATTCTGTTCCATTGATCTATGTGTCTGTTTTTGTGCCAGTACCATGCTGTCTTGATGATGACAGCTTTGTAATAGAGCTTGAAGTCCGGAATTGTGATGCCGCCGGCTTTGCTTTTCTTTTTCAACATTCCTCTGGCTATGCGGGGTCTTTTCTGGTTCCATACAAATTTTAGGATTATTTCTTCCATTTCTTTGAAAAAAGTGGATGGTATTTTGATGGGGATTGCATTGAATGTGTAGATTGCTCTAGGTAGCATTGACATCTTCACAATATTTGTTCTTCCAATCCATGAGCATGGAACGTTTTTCCATTTCTTTGTGTCTTCCTCAATTTCTTTCATGAGTATTTTATAGTTTTCTGAGTACAGATCCTTTGTCTCTTTGGTTAGATTTATTCCTAGGTATCTTATGGTTTTGGGTGCAATTGTAAATGGGATCGACTCCTTAATTTGGGTCATTTCTCTTCTCTTTTTGATAAGTCTGGCCAAGGGTTTATCAATCTTATTAATTCTTTCAAAGAACCAGCTCCTAGTTTCGTTGATCTGTTCTACTGTTCTTTTAGTTTCTATTTCATTGATTTCTGCTCTGATCTTTATTATTTCTCTTCTCCTGCTGGGTTTAGGCTTTATTTGCTGTTCTTTCTCCAGCTCCTTTAGGTGTAGAGTTAGGTTGTGTACTTGAGACCTTTCTTGTTTCTTGAGAAAGGCTTGTATTGCTATATACTTTCCTCTTAGGACTGCCTTTGCTGCATCCCAAAGATTTTGAACAGTTGTGTTTTCATTTTCATTGGTTTCCATGAATTTTTTTAATTCTTCTTTAATTTCCTGGTTGACCCATTCATTCTTCAGTAGGATGCTCTTTAGCCTCCATGTATTTGAGTTCTTTCCGACTTTCCTCTTGTGATTGAGTTCTAGTTTCAAAGCATTGTGGTCTGAAAATAGGCAGGGAATGATCCCCATCTTTTGGTACCGGTTGAGACCTGATTTATGACCTAGGATGTGATCGATTCTGGAGAATGTTCCATGGGGACTAGAGAAGAATGTGTATTCCATTGCTTTGGGATGGAATGTTCTGAATATGTCTGTGAAGTCCATTTGGTCTAGTGTGTCATTTAAAGTCTTTATTTCCTTGTTAATCTTTTGCTTAGATGATCTGCCCATTTCAGTGAGGGGGATGTTAAAGTCCCCCTCTATTATTGTATTGTTGTCGATGTGTTTCTTTGCTTTTGATATTAATTACCTTATATAATTGGCTGCTCCCATGTCAGGGGCATAGATATTTACAATTGTTAGATCTTCTTGTTGGATAGATCCTTTAAGTAGGATATAGTGTCCTTCCTCATCTCTTATTACAGTCTTTGGTTTAAAATCTAATTTGTCTTATATAAGGATTGCCACCCCAGCTTTCTTTTGGTGTCCATTAGCATGGTAAATGGTTTTCCACCCCCTCACTTTCAATCTGGGGGTGTCTTTGGGTCTAAAATGAGTCTCTTGCCGACAGCATATCGATGGGTCTTGTTTTTTAATCCAGTCTGTTAGCCTGTGTCTTTTGATTGGGGCATTTAGCCCATTTACATTCAGGGTAACTATTGAAAGATAGGAATTTAGTGCCATTGTATTGCCTGTAAGGTGACTGTTACCTTATATTGTCTGTGTTCCTTTCTGGTCTATGTTGCTTTTAGGCTCTCTCTTTGCTTAGAGGACCCCTTTCAAGATTTCCTGTAGGGCTGGTTTTGTGTTTGCAAATTTCTTTAGTTTTTGTTTGTCCTGGAAGCTTTTTATCTCTCCTTCAATTTTCAATGACAGCCTAGATGGATAGAGTATTCTTGGCTGCATATTTTTCTCGTTTAGTGCTCTGAATATATCCTGCCAGTCCTTTCTGGCCTGCCAGGTCTCTGTGGATAGGTCTGTTGCCAACCTAATGTTTCTACCCTTGTAGGTTACAGATCTCTTCTCCCGAGCTGCTTTCAGGATTTTCTCTTTGTCTCTGAGACTCGTAAGTTTTACTATTAGATGTCGGGGAGTTGACCTATTTTTATTGATTTTGAGAGGGGTTCTCTGTGCTTCCTGGATTTTCGTGCCTGTTTCTTTCCCCAAATTAGAGAAGTTCTCTGCTATAATTTGCCCCATTATACCTTCTGCCCCTCTCTCTCTTTCTTCTTCTTCTGGGATCCCAATTATTCTAATGTTGTTTTGTCTTATGGTATCACTTATCTCTCGAATTCTGCCCTCGTGATCCAGTAGTTGTTTATCTCTCTTTTTCTCAGCTTCTTTATTTTCCATCATTTCATCTTCTATATTACTGATTCTCTCTTCTGCCTCATTTATTCTAGCACTTAGCGCCCCCATTTTTGATTGCACCTCATTAATAGCCTTTTTGATTTCTACTTGGTTGGATTTTAGCTCTTTTACTTCTCCATTAAGGGTTTCTCTAATAACTTCCATATTTTTTTCAAGCCCAGCTAGTATCTTTAAAGTGATGATTCTGAACTCTAGCTCTGACATCGTCCTAATGTCCGTATTGAGTAGGTCCCTGGCAGTCAGTACTACCTCTTGTTCTTTTTGTTTGGTGATTTTTTCCGTCTTGTCATTTTGTGCAGAGGAGAATAGATTAATGAGAGAACAAAATGCTAGCAGAGTAACCACGTCCCCAGAAAATATACTCTAAACAAATCAGAAAAGACCTGAAGCAGTGGGATAAGAAAGGGAAAGAGAGAAAAAAGAAAAAGAAAAAAAAGAAAAAAAGATAAAGATAAAAACAAAAACAAAAACAAAACAAAACAAAACAACAACAACAAAAAACCAGAATGTGATCAAATATGATCAGGCTGGTATATAGATCAGTGCCACACACTAGATTTGGGGTGTATTTTGGTCTTTTAGAAGAAAGTTCCTCCCAAAATTTTAAAGAAAGAAAAACTTATATATGTACAAGAATAAGTGTTGATATAATGAAGGGATGGAATATGACTGTAAAAATGGAAATTATAGAAAATTTTATAAAAGGAATTGATAAGAGGTTGTTTGAAAAAAGAAAGAAGAGGATTTAAAAAAAGAAAAAAGAAAAAGAAAAAAAAAAGGGAGAGGATGTGATCAGGCAGGGGAATAGAAAACACCATATACTAGAGATTTAGGGTATATTTTAATCTGTTAGAAGAAACTATCTCAAAATTTTAAAGAGAGAACAACTTATATATATAAGCCAAAAATATGGGTACTACTATTAAGGGATAGAATATGACTCTAAAAATGAAAAATAAAAATGTTTTTTTTTTTTTAAAGGGATTGATAAGATGTTGGTTGAAAAAGGGAAAAAGAAAAATTCAAAAAGAAATAAAAAGACAAAAAGACAGTTAAAAAAAAATTAAGTTTAAAAGACTAAAGAATCATGGTAAAAAAGCCGTGAATTCTATGTGCAGTATTCCCCTAGCGCTGGAGTTCTGCCGTTCTCATTGATCGGTAAACTTGGTCTTGGCCGGCTGTTCTCGCTGATCTTCTGGGGAGGGGCCTGTCGCCGTGGTTTCCAAATGTCTCTGCCGGAGGCGGAATTGCCCCGCCCTTGCCCCCTCCCGGCTAAGTAATCTGCTCGGGTTTGCTCTCTGGGGCTTTTGTTCCCTGCGAGCTTTCCGTACAGCTTTGGAGGCGGAGAGTGAAAATGGCGGCCTCCCAATCTCCGCCCCGGAGGAGCCGAGAACTCGGGCCCCGCTCCTCAGTGAGCCCCCAGAGAAAAGCCGTCAGTCACTCCTGTCTCCCCGGTCTCTGGCCGCACTCCGTGCTCGCCCAGCCTGTGACCGCGCGTTTCTATCTCTGGCACCCGACTCCGTGTGGAGTCTCCAAACCCAGGAGATCCCTGCGGTGCACTCCCACGCGGCTCCTCCCGGGGGAGGAAGGTGAGTCTCCCCGGATCTGCCGCTTGTTGGGTCCCTGCTGGAGGAGCAGGGCCCCGACTGTGCCACGGATCCCGGTTTATGGCCACCCTGAGCTGAGAGCCCGCGCCTGGGCTCCGTCTCTGCAGCCGGCTTCCCTGCTCCGTTACCTGGGAGCTCTGCCGCCCTCAGGCACCCCCGGTCTTTCTGTGACCCCGAGGGTCCTGAGACCACACTGTCCCAGAGGGTTGCACCCCCCGCTTAGCCACCAGAGTGATGTCCCTCAGCGGAGCAGACTTTTAAAATTTCCGATTTTGTGCTCCGCGGCTCTATCACTTGCCAGAAGCGGCCGACAGAGGCCCCTCCCCCGCCATCTATCCTCCCGAATATCGCCTCGGATTCACTTCTCCGCACGTCCTACCTTCCAGAAAGTGGTCGCTTTTCTGATGAGAGAGTTGTTGCTCTTCTTTTCTTCGATCTCCTGTTGAGTTTGTAGGTGTTCAGAATGGTTTGATCCCTATCCAGCTGAATTCCTGAGAGGAGACGAAATCCAGGTCTCCTACTCCTCCGCCATCTTGCCTGCTGATAGTTTTCTTTAATGAGCAGAAGCTTTTTGTTAGATATAGTCCCACTTCTTTATTTTTTTTTTTTTGTTGCTTTTGCTTTTGGTTTCAAATCCAAAAACTCATTGCCAAGATCAATGTTAAGAGGCTTACTCCCTTTATTTACTTCTAGGAATTTTATAGTTTTCAATGTAAATCTTTAATCCATTTTGAGTTAATTTTTGTGTATAGTATAAGATAGGGGTCCATTTTCATTTTTTTTCATATGCCTGTCCAGGTTTCTCAACACCATTTATTGAAGAGACCATCCTTTCCCCATTGTATATTCCTGCCTCTTTTGCCATAAATTAATTCACCATACATGCTTGGGTTTATATATGGACTCTCTATTCTGTTCCATTGATCTATGTGTCAGTTTTTATGCCAATACCATACTGATTGATTACTATAGCTTTGTAATATAGTTTGAAATTAGTTAGCATGCTGCTTCCAACTTTTTCTTTCTCAAGATTGCTTTGGGTATTCAGGATCTTTTGTGGTTCCATAAAAATTTTGGGATGGTTTGTTCCATTTCTATGAAAAGTGCCATTAAAATTTTGATAGGGATTGCATTGAATGTGTGTATTGCTCTGGGTAATATGGACATTTTACATTATTAATTCTTCCAATCCATAAGTGTGGGATATCTTTTTATTTATTTGTCTTCAGTTTCTTTAATCAGTGTTGTACAGCTTCAGTATACAGGTCTTTCACCTTGCTGGTTAAATTTATTACTATTTTATTATTTTTATGACATTGTAAATTAGATTGTTTTATTAATTTCTCTTTCTGATATTCATTGTTAATGTAAAAAATGCAACAGGTTTTTCTATGTTGATTTTATACCCTGCCACTTTACTGAATGATCCTTTGTATTTCTTTGGTATCACTTGTAATTTCCTCTCTTTCATTTTTGATTTTATTTTTTTTCACTCTTCTCTTTTTTTTTTAGTCTAGCTAAAAGGTTTGCCAATTTTGTTTATCTTTTCAAAGAATCAGCTCTTAGTTTCATTGACCTTTTCTATTGTCTTTTTAGTCTCTGCTCCATTTATTTCCACTCTGCTCTTTATTATTTCCTCCCATTTATTACTTTTTGATAAGGGATTTTAAAATTACTGAAAATGTTGAACTTCAGCGGAATTTGATATTATTGTCTCTAAAGATAAATGTACAACCTTATTGATGATTCTAAGAATGCCCTCTGGCAGGGTTTTTTTTTCCCCCATTTTCTTGTTGTTGTTGTTGTTTTTTCTTTTTACCCTAGACTATATATTATACTCAACTTTATTATTCTTTTGGATAACATATAAAAGCATATTATTTTGCTCTCATCCTAAAATTAAACTTAAATATCGTCTGACACGTATATTTTTAAAACCATTTTCCACAAATGGCACAAGTTTTATGTTTTAAACGACTGAAACCTAAAGGGAAAACTAGCATTGAAATGTATTTAATGTTCTGATTATTTTTGTCTAACTATTCTCCCTTCACAGATATATCTGGAAGGCTGATATACCTTCTGGAGACTTAGAGGAAGAAACTTTTTTTATATGCACTCTTAAGTTCTTTACTGAAATGGGAAAATAAACAAATGATTATATGGAAGCCGGCAGCTTTAAACACCACTTGTTTTCTTCACAATATTGCACAAAACTGTAAAGGGAGAATAGTTTTTTTTTCCTCTCCCCTCCCCTGGTCATATCCCAAGTCTGTATGTCCATTTACCCATGGTCTCAAACACAGATAAGGCTCTGGCTTTCAGACAGATGTTTGAGAAATCTTGATTACGGTGTATACCAACTATACTATCCAGGTATTCTCTTACTGGCTAAAGCCACCTTGACAGCATTTGGAACAATATAAAAAGATTAATTTTAGAAACTTAAGGAATAATGGAGATTAACATTATAGACCCAAGTTACAGTCTATTTAAGTAGCTTGATGAGTTTTTCAGCATTCTGAAGTTTTTTCTCATCCTGCTCTGACCCACACACCCCACTGCCAAAACTGAACTTTTATTAATTCTTTTACCTCAGCCCTAACAACAGCAAAAATAATAAAAGCTAACATTAATGTGGCTAATTATGGGCAGTGTAAATGTATTAGGTGCTTTGTGCATTGTGCCAGTTAGGATTAGCTTAAATTATGAATAATAAGAAAGGCAAAATAACGATAACCTAAATATAGTTCTCTTTCATGTAAGAGAAGCCATTTAGGGCAGGTAGGTTCACCACCAAGTTGTCAGGGACATTGGTTCCTTGTACTCTCCATCATCTTCAGCATATTTCTTTTAGCTCTAGGTCAAGGGAAGCTGCTTAAGCTCCAAGTATTACAGCCATATTCCAACATTCCAGCCAGCAAGAAGGACGAAGGAAGGAAATAAGAGCATGAAGGATGCATACCAGCTGTTTTTAGGGAGATTTCCTGAAAGTGGACATACAACATTTTTAAATATTATAGATGCCCAAGAGCCTAGATATATCATAATATGTATTCCATTCATGCCTATAACTAGATAATAATTGGGCATTTTTTACTACTGTGCAAGTGACTACTGGTGCAACTAGCTCCCATATGCGATAATTCCCTTGGCCTTTAGAACAGCAGAGCTTTAACCATAGCACTCTATGGCTTTGTTATAGGCCTTGATCTAGTTCCCTTGAGACTGGATCTCCTCATGGGTAGGGGCCTGTCTTGGAACCCTAGTAGCCCCTCCCCAGGCCATGGGATGGGGCTCCTTCTATGGACTATCAGACTTCTTCGATGCTGATTACATGCTGTCTCTTTGGGCCTCTGACTATTACTCACTTTCTGCCTCTGTCTTGATTGTCCTAAATCTGTCAATTTATGTGGTCTTTCAGCACAAATCTTCATCCTGACCCATCATTCTATAACAGAGCCCTCATTAGAGCATCAGCTCTGTTGATTTCAGAATCAGTAAAAAGGAACAATGCTGACTTTGACATATATTTTCAATTATACAAATTTCAGTGACTATTTTCTGTTTATCACTAGGAAAAAACTAAAACATAGATATACCAGCTTCTATTTTATACTAGATTGTGACTTTGGGCAAGTTACTTCTTGCTTCAATTTCCTTATCTATATAATGGGGATGACTAATAATTACATCATAGGGTGGCTGTGAAGATTTACTAAGCTTATCCATATAAAATATCACCTGACACATGATAGCCCTCAGTGAGTGTTGACTAATAATAATAATATGTATACTTATAACAATGCTTATTATTATTTTCAACTCCTTCTCTTATCTTTTAGATTGCTTTGTGGTTTTAGGGCTTTCAGTCAGTGTCTGTCAAGGATAAAGAAAGTTTGCTATTCAAGAGGCCTGTTGGAAAGATAATCAGTAATCTTTTCATAAAATTCACAGAAATATTTTACCTTTAATTATAAGTCTCTTTTAGAGAATTGGATTGGATTTTCCATACTTTGGGGCCATCTTGAGTTTCTGGCTGTCGGGGAACTCTCCCTTTCGCTTGATCTGTTTGAAGCTGCAGGGCGTGGGATCCAGGTGATGCCATTCATAGAGGTTAGCCTCTCAGGGCATAGTGTATGGCAGAGATAAGGGGAGAGTGGCCACAGTGTGTAACTAACACACTTCTATCTGTAGCCCTCCTCATACTCTGGACCTCTTCAATGTCCTGAACAGGCATATTGTACCTCAGGATATCAATGCTAGTTGTTCCGAGCCTAGTGACTTTGTTTCACAGAGCTAAGATTCTCCAGGCATGAGCCATTCTCCTTTTTCATGGCGTCTTGATATTAGTTCTGTGTATTCGTTGTCTGATTTCCAGAACAAGCCATTGAGGAAACTGTGCCTTGGCTACCTCATTTACAAAATCTTAGGGTTGAAGCAGCTCAAAAATTCAATTTAAAAAATTCCATATAAATCCTGACCTAAAGAATATATCAATCATGAGTTTTCTGTATTCATAAGTTGAATTTAGACAGATTTACTTCTATGTAGATCCAAGGTAACTGAAAATTTTGGCTTTAATATAAGTAAATTGTGGGTCACACCTGTTGCAAAATACTAGAAAGAGAGAATGAAATGGCAAGTTTAGAAAAGGAAAGGAAGAGGAATTGCTAAAAAACACCAGGCATTGATGTAATGAAGTCTGAAGTCTTATAAAGATAAGGCTTGGCAAAAATGGGCTTTAGGAATCAGATATCACCAACTCCTAAGTTAAAATCAGAAATTCCCTGGACATTTGTATATATGAACAAACAAAAAACATTTTCTAATTTGTGTTCTGTCTGCAGCAGAAGAAAATCTATCTATAAAGATCTGGTTACAACTAGAGATTGGGAAAATCCTAGAAAGTTCCCAAGAAATAATACATTTCATGTGAAAATTAATAGCTCTATATCCATAATTACTCAATTATGAAATATAAATAGCATTGGTGTTTGTTGTTGTTGTAGTTGATGCTATTGATTTACTTGAGGAGAGGTTTTAAAAAGTAATTACTTTCCAACATTTGCTTGGTCTTCCATACCTGTTTTTCCCATAGGAAAATATTTTTCAATGTCAAAAATCATAATTTTATTCAAGAATTTTATCCTCAGAACAGATGACAGTTGTAGTATATCTATGTCATATGTTCTGAAAATGAATGTGTTCAGAAACTTCACAGGGCATACCAATTAGCAAGTCAAACAAAACCCAGTTGCATCTATACCCCAATCATTCTTAGAGGAACTAAAAAATTTTAGAGCATGATGAAATTTACTGTCTGAGTGATTTTCATAATAGCCAAAATCTGACTTTTTTTTTTTCACTACTCAGAGAAATGCAATATACCTTAATTTTAAAAACGAAACTTTTGAAAAATTTGGTAAGAGGTTTCTTCTTCATAGTGGATCATAAATGTGTTCCTTTTTCTCTAGTTAGTGTTCTGTATAGTAGAAATCAAAGGCTACTAAAGAAGTAAAATTCAGTACAATAGTTTACAACTGGATCAAATCTGGCCTGCTGTTTTACTATGGCCCATGAGCTAACTATGGTTTTTGTATTTTTAAATGGTTTATAGTTTTGAAAGAAGAATGATATTTTACAATGTGAAAATGATGATTTTGAAACTTGTGTTCATAAAGTTTTATTGAAACACAACCCTGTCCATTCATGTATGTATTGTCCATCACTGTTAAAATAACAGTTTTCCAGCTATAGAGGAGATCATATGGCTAGCAAAACCTGAAGTATTTATTATTTAGCCTTTGACAGAAAAATTTTGTCTACCTCTAGTTTACAGGATTCTACTAAAGTACATTTTCTTAAAGAAAGAAGATAGAATAATATTTCAAACAATATCCTACTATCTATGTACAGTATTTTAAACAGTGTAAATGTTCCCTTTTGTTCAGTTTGGCCTCTGAAATAATATACTTTACAATGGTTGAAATCTTACTAATACAAACATCTTTTAGACAAAGGATGGTTAGTTCAGAAATATTTTTCTGAAATAATTATAATGTTCTGTGTGACATTTCATAAATTACTGAGATACAAGTTTTCTTTTAAGGGAAGACCGTTTTCTCCTTTTTGTTGGTGCAGTGGAAGGTAACAGACTTTGAGAGGAATTACCTTCAGTGATGAGGAACTTGAGAGATATAATCAAAATGGAAAGATCTTGATCACTCTGAGAACCCAGGATAAGCAAGCATTAGCAAATGTGGTCTACTGTGAATAAATGCTGAAGAGTCTAGAAAAAAGAGATAATAAGAGGCAAAATCTGTTAAACTTCAAAGTGCTAAAGGATAATGAAAAAGGAAGATTTAAGAGTTTTATAAAAGGAAAAAAAAAAAAAGGCTCTTAAGTCTTAATACCAAAGTGGAACTGCAGTGAAAAAGATAAACTAGGTGCTGAGCTGTACACTATTGTGAGAACAGTGTGTGATAAATCAAGAAAGTGGTCATAGCTAGTATAAGGGATGAAATTTACCCAATATTTAATACAGTATCAGAATTTACCTTCAATAAAATTTTGATGTGGTCACCACATACTATGGATATGACTTATTATGTATATTTGGATTCTTTCTCAAAGAAAGAAGAAAGTTTTTATTTTTGTGACCAAAGGCTTAGAAACCTTAGTGAAGGCTATAGTTTACTTTTTAGCCCATTGATTTTAAATTTAGGTCTCATATATTTAATTTAATTTGTTCATTTTTATATGCATGCCTCATGAGTTATGAATTCAGATTTATTTTTGCTTATGTCTATAAAAGCTTTAAGAAAATGTTGTAAGCAAGTCATCTAATATTCTGTGGAATGTGTCATCGATCAAGGAATTACTACATTGTAAACTAGCAAAAAGATAGTCCTCAGGATCCATTTTTCCTAAATGATCTAAAGGAAGTGTCACCACTTATTCCCACTTACAGACTACAATGGGATACATTTTAGAGAGGCTTTTTTGTAAAATCAAGCAAAATACAGCTGAAATAAAAGGAAATCAATTAAGGTAAATAATATACAAGGAGAGAGGAGTTATGTTTTTAATAATAGAAAATTGTTAATAATTATAGGTATTTTCTGTATTATTAGGTAATCAATTTTTGCTTTATCATAATTGAAAAAACCTGAATCAGAGTAAACATGAAAAAATTCAGCTATGAATTTGTATTGCTATAAATGAGATGAGTGAACATGGTTTTTTTAAAGGAAAAAAATGTAATTGATCATTGGAGGTAAAAATCTTTATTTTAATCACTTGTAGCATACATGAATATCCTTTAAATTCAACTTGATTCATTATAAAAGCCATGATTAAACATTTATCAAATACTCCATTACCTTACATTTATAACTTTATATTCATTTTAGGAGACTGTTTAAATACTGCATAACTTTGAAAGTAAAGTATTGAATCTATGTTAATGGTAAATGGTGACCATAAGAACAACTTCAAGAAATTTTAAAAAGATCTTATCCCTTGATAGATGAAGGCACACAAAGTATCTCATATCTGTCTACTAGGTAAAAGGAGAACAACTTTATTTTACCTCTAAAGATGTCCAGGAACTTGATTCTAAATGAATATTTTTTATTTGAATACAACTACTTACTTCAGCATATTTATTTGAAATTTTCTTTTTTTTTTTTAAAGATTTATTTATTTATTTGAGAGAGCGAGAATGAGAGAGAGAGAGAGTACATGAGAGGGGGGAGGGTTAGAGGGAGAAGCAGGCTCCTCGCCAAGCAGGGACCCCGATGTGGAACTCGATCCAGGGACTCCAGGATCATGACATGAGCCAAAGGCAGTCGCTCAACCAACTGAGCCACCCAGGTGCCCAAGTTGAAATTTTCAAAAAGAGATTTTTATTGAACTGTTCTCTATTTGGGGAAACTATCCTGAAATCATTGACTCCTTAGAATTGAGTGAGGGTTTTGTTTTGTTTTGTTTTGTTTTGTTTTGTTTTGTTTTGTTTCTTCTGTTTATGGAGAAGATAGGTAGAATATATTTGGTTGCTTTGAATTAATCTTCTTTATAAACAAATTTTAAAAATGTTGCTATGGCTGATGTCAGAGATTACTGCCTGTGCTCTGATATAGGATATTTATGGTTTCAGGTCTCACATTTGGGTCTTTAATCCACTTTGACTTTATTTTTGTGTATAGTGTGAAAAAGTGGTCCAGTTTCATTGTTTTTCATGTAGCTGTCCAGTTTTCCTAACACCATTCATTGAAGAAACTGCTTTTTCTCATTGTATATTCTTTCCTTCTTTGTCAAAGATTAATTGACCATGTAACTGTGGGTTTATTTCTGGGTTTTCTATTCTGTTCCATTTATCTACCTATCTGTTTTGTGCCAGCACCATACCATTTTGATTACTACAGCTTTGTAATATAACTTTAAATCTGGAAGTCAGTTTTGTTTTTCTTTCTCAAGATTGCTTTGGCTATTCTGGGTTTTCTGTTCCATACAAATTTTAGGATTGATTGTTCTAGTTCTGTGAAAATGTTGTTGGTATTTTCACAGGGATTGCATTAAATGTGTAGATTGCTTTGTGTAGTGTAGACATTTTAACAATATTTGTACTTCTGATCCATGAGCATAGAATGTCTTTCCATTTCTTTGTCATATTCAGTTTCTTTTATCAATGATTTATAGTTTTCAAATTATAGGTCCTTCACCTCTTTGGTTAAGTTTATCCCTAGGTATTTTATTATTTTTTAGTGCAATTGTAAATGGGACTGTTTTCTTAATTTCTCTTTCTGCTCTTCATTATTAGTGTATATAAATGCAACAGATTTCTATACATTGATTTAATATCCTGAGACTTTACTGAATTCATTTATCAGTTCTACCAGTTTTTTGATGAAGTGTTTTGGGTTTTCTATATATAGTATCATGTCATCTGCAAATAGTAAAAATTTTACTTCTTCTTTACCAATCTGAATGCCTTTTATTTATTTTTGTTGTCTCATTGCTGTGGCTAGGACTAACAGTACTATGTTGAATAGAAGTGGTGAGAGTTGACATCCTTATCTTGTTCTTGACCTTAGGGGAAAGGCTCTCAGTTTTTCCCCATTGAGGAGGATGTTTGCTGTGGGATTTTCATATATGGCCTTTATTTTGTTGAGGTGTGTCCCCTATTTTGTTGAGTGTTTTTATCATGAATAAATGTCATACATTGTCAAATGCTTTCTCTACATCTATTGAAATGATCATATGGTTTTTATCCTTTCTTCTTTTAAATTCATGTAACACCTTGTTTGATTTGTGAGTATTGAACCATACTGGCATCCCAGGGATAAATCCTACTTAATTGTGATGAATAATTTTTTTAAATGTATTTTTGGATTCAGTTTGTTAGTATTTTGTTGAGGATTTTTGCATGTATGCTCATCAGAGAAATTGGCTTGAAGTTCTTTGTTTTTTGTGGCATCTTTATCTGGCTTTGGTATCAGAGTAATACTGTCCTCATAAAATGGAAAAGAATGGAATGAAATAAAACTAGAAATGATTGTTAAAGGGGAATTTGGGAAATTTATATCCATGTGGTAGAATTTTTTTTAAAAAATCTTAAATAATTAATGAGTTAAAAAATAAATGAGAAGAAGGGCGCCTGGGTGGCTCACTTGGTTAAGCGACTGCCTTCGGCTCAGGTCATGATCCTGGAGTCCCGTGATCGAGTCCCACATCGGGCTCCCTGCTCAGCAGGGGGTCTGCTTCTCCCTCTGCCCTCTTCCCTCTCGTGCTCTGTGTCTCTCATTCTCTCTCTCTCAAATAAATAAATAAAATCTTTAAAAAAATTTTAAAAAAATAAGTGAGAAGAAAATTAGAAAATGCTTTAAGAAGAATGAAAACAAAAAACATAATATACCAAAATTTATGAGATTCACCTAAAGCAGTGGTTAGAGGGGACTTTATAGCCTTCAAATCAATAGCCTAATTTTCCACTTTATGAAATTAGAAAAAGAAGAGCAAATTAAACTCAAAACAATCAGAAGGAATGAAATGATGAGGATTAGAATGAAAATAAGTGCAATACAGACTAGAAAAAAGAGACAAAATCAAGAAAACCAGAGTTCTTTGAAAAAAATCAATAAAATTGAAAAATCTTTAGCTAGTCTAAACAAACAAGAAAAGACTCAAATTACTAAAATCAAGAATTAAATATGGGACATCACTATCAACCTTACAAAAATAAAAAGGATTATAAGGGAAAGAACAATTGTGTGCTAACATATTAGATAACCTAGATAAAATGGACTTACTTTTAGAAAAACAGAACTTCCCAAACCAATATAAGAAGTAGAAAATCTAAATAGACATCTAACAAATAAAGAAATTGAATTACTAAAAAACAACCAAACAGAAACAAACAGGGGTGCCTGGGTGGCTCTGTCAGTTAAGCAACAGACTCCTGATTTCAGCTCAGGTCATGATCTCAGAGTCATGACATCAAATCACGTGTAGGGCTCCACACTCAGTGTGGAGTCTGCTTGAGATTCTTACCCTCTCCTTTTCCCTCTCTCCATGGCCCCCCTCTGCTCATGTGAGAGCGCATGTGTGCTCTCGCTCTCTCTCAAATAAATAAATCTTTAAAACAAATGAACTTCCCACAAAGAAAATTGTAGGCCCAGATGTTTTCACTGGTAAATTCTACCAAACTCTTAAAGGGTTAACATCAATCTTTCACAAACTCTTCCAAAAGAGAGAAGAAGAGGGAAGACTTCCCAAGTCATTCTATGAGGCTGTTAACCTGATTTAAAAAAATAGCCAAAGGCATCAGATTTAAAGAAAATTACAAACCAGTTTTCTTTATGAATATAGACACAAGAAATCTCAACAATACTACAACATATAAAATATACTGTATACCATAACGAAGAGAAATTTATCCCAAGAATGCAAGTTTGATTTAACCCAGGGAAATCAAGCAAATCAATGCAATACTTTACATTAGTAAAGAACAAAAACAATAGATGCAGCACTGCACAAAATCCAGCACATTTTAATGTTATAACACTCAACCAACAAAGATAGAAGGGAACTTCTTCATCTTAAAAAAGGTCATCTATGAATCACTCACAGATAACATCAACTTATTGGTGAAAGACTATGATTTCTTCTTAAATCAAGAACAGGACAAGTATGTATGCTTGCACTCTTTCTATTATACATATATATATATATTAGAGATTCTAGCCTGAAAATTAGACAAAAAAGAAATAAAAGGCAAAAGAAATAAAAGGGACTTATATCTAGAATATTAAAGAACTCTTACAATTCAACAATAAAAGACATACAACCCAACTTACAAATGGGCAAAAATTTGCTTAGACATTTCTCCTAGATAAAATCATGACCAATAAGCACATGAAAAGATGCTCAATATCATTGGTCATTAGGGAAATGCAAATCAAAACCACAATGAGGTAACATTTGACACTCACTAAGATTATTTTTTTTTAAAGATTTTATTTATTTATTTGACAGAGAGAGACACAGCGAAAGAGGGAACACAAGCAGAGGGAGTGGGAGAGGGAGAAGCAGGCTTCCCGCAGAGCAGGGAGCCCAATGTGGGACTCGATCCCAGGACCCTGGGATCATGACCTAAGCCAAAGGCAGACGCTTAACGACTGAGCCACTCAGGCGCCCCAGGATGATTATTTTTTAAAAGATTTTATTTACTTATTTGAGAGAGAGAAAGAGTGACCACGTGAGCAGGGGGAGGGGCAGAGGGCCAAGCAAACTCCTGGCTAAGCAGGGAGCACCACATGGGGCTTGATTCCTGGACCCTGAGATTATGACCTGAGCTGAAGTCAGACACTTGACTGAGCCACCCAGGCACCCCCCTCCCACTAAGATGATTATTGTCAAAAAAGATGTACACTAACAACCTGTGGAGAAATTGAAACTCTTATACATTGTGGGTGGAATTGTAAGATGGTACAGCCACTTTGGAAAACATTTAGAAATTCTTTAAAAAGTTAAACAGTGTTACCCTATGACCTGTAATTCCACTCCTAGATATATACCCAAGAGAAGTGAAAATTTATGCTCACATAAAAACTTGTATATGAATATTCATAGAAACATCATTCATAATAGCCAGAAATAGAAATCAGGTGTTATCAACCAATGAATGGATAAACAAAGCATACTACATTTTATTCAGTCATGAATAGGAATAAAGTGCTGGTCCATGCTACAATATGGTTGATTTGAAACCCTTAAAAATTAGGACCAACTGCTAGAATATTATTACATTTGATGCATCAAATTTCATTTCAGTTTCAGTGTTTCAAAGTGGGTTTTATAAAATATCTGGAAAGTTTAACTTTTCCTTTCATAAACCAGTGTAGCTCCATGTAGGAAAAAAGCTCTGATATGAGCTACATCAGAATAATTTTCCCCTCTTGGCATTGGGGGCGAAAGTGGCCAGAAGGAAACAACACCCTAAAAGATTTTATTTTGCACATACTTGTTTATTGCATTATTAGTGTGCCTACTTTTTAGCATTTTATATACAATATAACTTTTAATTAAAATAGGCTAGTGATAATTTTTCTTTTATAAATGAGCACATTTACAACAGATATTTCCCTTCCTAAGTTTTTTTTCCCCAATTATTCAACCAAGTATTAACTGAGCAACTACTATGACAATGCATATGCTAATGATGATATAATGATAAGCAAAAGCAGATATGGTTCTTATAGTTTGGTAGGAGAGACAGGTAATAAGTGAGTATTTAAATAATTGAAAGTATAAATAAAAACTGCAAAGTAAGCAATTGAAATCACTTAGGAGAATTTATAACAAAAGAGTTGGGTTTGCATGTCTTGGATTCTTCTCCTAGGAAATGCCCTTTGAGTTAAGATTAGCAAGATAAATAGAAATTAATTAGATGCAGTGGGGATAGAGTAGGGGTAAGAGTGTCCAGGGGTAGGGGTGCCTAGGTGGCTCAGTCGGCTAAGCAGACAACCCTTGATTTTTGCTCAGGTCATGATCACAGAGATCATGGCTCAGCATGAAGTCTGCTTGGGATCTCCCTCTCCTTCTGCTCCTCCCCTCCAAAATAAATAAATCTTAAAAAAAAAAAAAAAGTGTGTCCAGGGGTAAACAAACAAACAAAAAAAGGGTGTCCAGGGCTGTTGGCCCCATCCTAGAAGAGGATTGATCTGTGAGAAGGCCCTTGTGTACACTATTGAAAAGGAGCATGCAATGCAAGTTTAGAGGTAGCCTTATTGCTCCTGTGCCCACCTGTGAGGCTGGGTTAAGGATCTAGCTTTCTATCGTAAGAACAAAGGGAAGACATATAGGAGTTCCATGTCTGGGGGAATAGGGGGAAGGACAGGATCAGATATGATTTTGAAAATATCTTTGGCTGCTATCGACAATGGATTGTGGTGAACAGTGAGTGAATGTGGAAAAATTCACTGGGAGATTACTGCAGAGACCAAACAGGAAGTCACACACCTTGGACTGGGGTGTTAAGACAAAGAGAGAAGCCAACAGTTTTGAGAGATACTTGGGAGGAAACCAAAAGGACTTTTGATGGGTAAGACACTGAATGACTGAAGAGTAGTTGTAAGAGAAGACTCCGTAGTGCCTTGTTCTTGTAATAGTTGTGTTTGCACTATATTTGTCAACTCCTTACTCTCTTTGCCCATAAGAATGTGATATCCTTGAAGGCTGGTACACTCTTATTTATTTTTTTTATGTGCTGAGGCATACTGCACATAGGAGACATTCTATACATATTTGATGATATACTGGATTGAATTAGAAACAAAAAGAAAGCCTTCAAAAAATTTTTGAGAACCATTATTCTCTATCACCAATAATTTAGTAGTTTCTAGTAGATATTATCATAGGTCTGAGTAAGACTAAGCAATTATTTATTTTACCTGGTTGTTAGGCAGCTACTGAGGCCAGCAATTGGATGTGAAGAATATACATAATTTATTGACCCTTGTTCAAAGACACAGTGAACTGCCCAGAATACTTTAACTACGTTTAACCTTATTGCTCCCTCGAGAAACATTTTGTCATTGATTGTATATTTTGGATTGTCGAAAATAAATTTCATTAATACTGAACCTATTTTATGATATCAGTATAAATTTGGAATGTATAAAACTATTAATTCATCATATGCATCTAAACAGATGTATCATATAATAAAAATGAACATTAAGAGTTACTGTGCCCATTTGGAGTGGTCATATAGATTTAGTAATTATCAGAGAAATAAAAGCTCAGTCTACAGCAAATATTAAATTGCAAAAAGATGAACTCTGTTGACAAATTATTAGTGCTGACAATCTCCTGTCCTCTTCTCCTTCCAACACATAATTATACAAGTTCCTTACTGTTTTTTAAAGGAAGAGTGAAAGCTTTAGGTGCCAGTAATATATTGTGAAGTTTTTCTTAACCCAGGGGATTGCCCTTTTTTTTTTTCTCTTAGGAAATACCCATTAGTGTGTTCTTCTACAATACAGATCATGGCTTTAGATAGAAATAAAGCAAATTCATAGTCAAGAAGCACTTCCATGTCTCATAGTTTCACTATGCCACTAGAATAATTTTTAAGGCTGTTTCAGATCATTTGCATCTATGACAATTCTATGATAATCAGATTTTCTAGTTTCATACCTAAATGTGTGAGTGCTTCAATTATTTGTTTCTTTTCAGGGTAAGTTTCCCTTTTAATTAAAAAAGAAAAAAGTAGAAATGGCTATTGCCACTTAAGACACTACTACGTCCACCAGTAAAGCAATAAAGCAACATTTTCTTTGTCTTCTTTGGGACAGTAAAATAAAACATTGTTTTTTAAAGCCCTTGTTCATAAGTTCTTCTTCCCTTGGAGAATGTATGTATGGTAATTAGATCAGGAATCTTTAAAATTGACATAGAACATCTCATCTATTACTTTCTGAGGCTGTTTTGCCAAAAATTGTATATGAATCTGTCAGGGACAACATTATTAATGTATATTTAGAATTAAGCTAATTAATACTTTAATTATCACAGTACTCTCCTACTTCCCCCAGCATCTAGCTCCTTACCATGTGGGCACTTTGTATAATCAGATAGTATTTCGGACATAGGGAGTACTTAAGAAGTTAAAGATGCTAAGTGATTCAAACAGCTGAGAGATGAAAAAGGGGGAGAAAGGGGGAAAAGAGGGCTGAATTTGGGGCAAATGGGAATTGAGACTGGGAGAAATGATTCAGGGGATAGCTGCTATGTTAAGAAAATCAGGGACAGGGAGAAAAGAATTCTCAGGTTACGTGTATGCATTAAAATGTATTTATCTGTGAGAGATTGAGTAAAGAATTGGAGTATTTTAAATACTTTTTCCTTGCATGAACTGTGATTCTTTGAATTTTACACCTCACTGAACTTGGGCCACTTGGGGCCCTTATTAGATTTATTCAGATCACACACATGCCCACAATCACACACAGGGACATTCACATTCATGTGCAAACACACTCACATGCACATGGGCATATATGCCTACTTAGTTCTTGATAAATGCCAAAATAATTCAAATTGAAGATATTGTGCTTTTGGGTGTATTTCCTTAGCACACAGCAGCTAGATTATGAAAATGGATCTCATCAGCCTCAACTTTCCAAGATACACAAGCACAGATCAGATCTACCGAGATGGCCTCTTTTATCGTGTCAGTAGCATCCACTGTTTCATGAGTTTAAATAAAGGCCAGTTGACTCAGGAAGATGCCATGTGATTTTCACAGAACAATGTAGAGAAAACTTTGTGGGTCAAGACTATGTGTTTCTCACACTCTCTCTAGGCATGCCAACTTTATAATGGATTTTAGCGGTGTCTCGTGTACATATACTTCTGGTAGATATGAAACCTTTCATTCCTTAGCTTTCAGAGTATGAATCAGTTAGCTGTAAGAAGCAGCTATAATGAAGGCTGGCCGGGTTTTCTTTGGTTCTCTTCCTTTTCCTTCTCACTATGAGAGCTTTCACAGCATCCGTCCACAAGAAAACACATGGAAATGGGTTGTATTCAGTTGTACTAAGAAATCTGTGGAGAACTCTTAAATATTATGAGGTAAGCATTGAGTTCTATTGTAATTCTTCCCCTTTATTACATGGGGATCCTCAAACTAGACTGATTGCTTTCTATGTTATGTATTTGGACAAGTGAAGTTGAATGGCTCCTATCTTACAATAAAACTAATGAGTACGATCTTAGAATGGGCACCTCCCTATACTGTTAATAGAATGATAAATAGGTACAACCCTCCTTGCAGAGGGCATAATTCAAAGCTTCCAAAATTGTGTTTCCCTTTTGTCCCAATAATTCCAGTTTTAGAAATTTATTACAAGGTAAAAATATCAAAACTGTAGACAATGGCATATAAATAAGATGCTAACCAGAGGGTTATTTATAATGGTAAAAGAGAAAAAAGAAACAGCTAAATCTCCAGCACTGATTAACTAGATTCTAATAAACTATAGTATATTCATGCAGATAAGCCAGGTGACCATTAAAGCTGATGTTGTGTAATATTTGTATTGATCATGACAAATGTTCAAGATAAAGTAATGGGAAATAAGGCTATAAAATGGTATGCTCTGATCTAATTTTATCTGTATTTTTAAAATTTTTTATTATAAATAATAAAAGCCAACTCCAGTTAAGCAAAAGACAACTTATTAGAATAATGAGGGCTGACTTGGGATTGGTCTGAAACCAAGAATTGGAAGGGGCCTGGGACATAGGAACCAGAGTAGCAGGAACAGTCTTAATTAGGGCAGCATCACCATTCCTACCTTTGCTGCTATAACAAATAAATTCTCGACTGCATTTCATCCTTGCATCACTCAAGATCCAAAGCCCCAGGATCAAGGATATTATTAGCCTAATTAATGCCATTTCCCAGGCCCTGCCAGTTTAAGAAAAGTAAGGAATCTGAGATTTCCCATTTTCCACTTTGGGAGTGGGATAAAATAGCTGGGAATTACCTTCCCAGTAAGATTTTAGACAATAAACATAATTTCCCAAGAAAAAAAATCAGAGTGGAAGGAGTAGATATCTGACATTACCCCAAATAGCATATGCCCTTCACAATATTTTATCTTGAAAATAAAAATAGGGGCTCATGGGTGGCTCAGTTTATTAAGCGACTGCCTTTGGCTCAGGTCATGATCCTGGAGTCCCAGGCTCCCTGCTCAGCAAGGAGTCTGCTTCTCCCTCTGACCCTCTCCCCTCTCATTCTCTTTCTCTCTTTCTCAAATAAATTAATAAAATATTTAAAAAAATAAAACCCTTTAAAAAAAAAAGAAAAAGAGAAGTTTACCCCCAATAAGAAAAAAAAAATACAACTTATTGGACATCTATAGTATGTCAAGTGCTGTTATTTGCTCAAAGCGTCAAAAAGAAGAATTATATTGTGCTTATCTTCCAAAAAGAAACATCAGTTTAAAAGTCTACCATAACATAAGACAGAAATTATTTCCTTTTATGTAGGAAAACAGGATACACATTATACCATCATTTATCAGTATCTGTCTATTTATCTCAGAGATCCACTTCTTCCTTTTCTGTAATTCATCTCTGAATTTGGAATATAAATTCTCAGTGTGTCATTGTTGATAATGATATCTCAGAAGAGCCCTGCTAAGCTCCATCAATTGTAACTCTTGATTTAGAAGGAAAATCATGTTTATGGAAGCCATATAAGACAATTGATAGAAATGTAGTTTCACTAACATCATTTCAAAATAGCCCTAAAATATTTTCACCATCTGCTATGATACAGAGACCATGAGGTATTCCCCAAGAAGATCCTGTAAATTTGACCTTGAGAGCCCTAGTCCATCTGCTCTGAATTAAAACTAAACTAGTTAGTACCTGGGTACTTGGTTCAGAGCCATTATTTCTCTAAGATGCAACTGGAAGATTGATGTGAGGTGGCTTTTTCATTGGGTTTGATGCAATATAAAATTAAGAATGTAATTGCCAGTGGACTGAAAGTGAGAGTTTGAGTATGAAATGAATCTCCACATTTTTGTTTGTTTTCTGTCCTCTTAACTATAACATAATTATGAAACCCATGCGGCTAAACAAAACCTTTGACCAGTTAATATGTATTTGTTGTGAGCATTGGTTGAAATGAATCCAAAAGAAGGGTTTTTTTTTTTCTTTTTAAAAAAAATTTATTGAGGTGTAATTGCCATGTAACGTTATATTAGTTTCAGCTATATAACATAATGACTTGATATTTGTATATATTGAGAAACGATGACCAGAGTAAGTGTAGTTAATTAACATCTGTCACCATAGATAGTTGCAAATTTTTTGTGTGTGATGAAGACTTTTAAGATCTATTCTCTTAGCAACTTTAAAATATGCAATACAGTATTATTAATCATAATCATCATGTTGTACATTACATCTCCATGATGAATTTATTTTATAACTGGAAGTTTGTATGTTTTACTCCCTTTACCCATTTCCCTCACCCCCCATCTCCGGCAACTACTAATCTGTTCTGTGCCTATGAATCTGTTTGTTAGATTTCATATGTAAGTGAGATCATATGATATCTATGATGTATTTTCTGACTTATTTCACTGAGCATAATGCAGAAGGTTTATTTTTAAGTGTCATATTATTTGAGTCTCTAAAACTGCCCCGATAGTTATATTTTCAAAAATAGAAAGCTTCTAACAATTTATATGGCTTAATTTTTAATTTATCCCCTTCTGTTTTAGAAATAGTTTTCCCTGAAACTCTTTTATGTTATAATGTATGGAAGCAAAATTTCAGTTGTATAATTATGTTCACTGTTACCACTTTACTCTTCTAATTCAGAGGAATCTGACTCTCAGAGTTCTATGACAGACCCTGTTGCCTACCTTTATTTGCTCATGTAATGGGCTGAGATCCTTTGTTCTTGTGATTACTTTAAGCCCTCATGATAATTCTATTCGTCTTTTAAGTGGTAAATCTTGTAATGCACATGTGATCCAGTTCTGGTCAATGATACACAATGGGAAGTTTTCTTGGCAGCTTCTAAAAAAGACATCTTTACTGGATAAAAAGAGAGAGGCTCCAGAACGGAAGGTTCTGTTTCTTCGCCCTTTCATTCTTTCTATGATCATGGTTGTGGGAGGACTTGATATCTGAAGCTGAAGGAGCCATCTTATAACCATAAGGTAAAAACCTATAGAAAAAAAGTGAGAATGAAGAACATAAAGATAGAAAGAACTTGAGTTCCTAATGATATGCTTGAACCACTATTACAAACCCTGGAACTGCCAACCTCCAGAGTTCTTGTTATATGAGATGATCAAATATCTCCAGTGATGAGTTGAGTTTCCTTTGTGCTGTAGCTGGGTTCATCCTAACAGGTATGGATTCTAAATATCAATTGAATCATAGTACAAGTGGCTTTCAGATTTCAGGTTGGACTTTCCCATCTGCATGTTTGACTTTCTGATAATGCGTTTCATAATCCCCTTATATTGGTTTTCACATACTTAATTCAACTTTTCATACTTTAGTTAGCAAATATTTCTAGTGACTATTATCATGGAGTTTCCTTTAAGCTAGCAATTTAAGCAGTGTAAGCATCTTTACACATCTATATTTATATAATTATTTGAATATTTTATTTTTCCCTCATTTTATAAAAATGAATAGAAAGTAGAAAAATGAAAGCAAGAGAAATAACTCATGAATATAAATTATTGATTGCATAGGCTTAACATAATTGAGGTAAATATGAAATAATTAGGTGTACCAAATATATGTACCTTTTACCTCAATCTGATGTCTGTTGGATTAAATCTAGTTTACTGTATTCAATTATGAAGAAGAATTAAACAGAAGGTAATATATATTATGAAGCATTGGCTTGTTCAAAGGGAGTGTTTAAAGTTAAGGAGTAGGTACTTTATATTTAGCTGCCTGAAATTGGAACTCTCCATTTGATAATTTCAACAAAAAGCTGTTGGGACATTCATTTTATGCTAAGGTGTTGGAGATCTAGGAACAAACAAGATAAAACATGATCCTGGAACTTGTAGCTTAATGGGCCATATAAACTGTATATGGAATAGTTTACATATATGGAATTCTCTGGATGTTTTGAAGAATTGTGCATTACTGTTATTGTTGTAGGAACAGACCTTGCCTGGTTGTGGGAATCTGTGAAACTGTTTCTGAAGAAGTGGTATTTAAACTGAGATAAAAAAGATGAGTAAGAATAAGACCAGAAGAAGGGAGTTAAGCGGAGAAAGTCTATTCCCAAAAAAAGAACAGAAAGAAGTGAAATCTCTAAGATAGCTAAGGGACCTGGAATAAATCTAATTTGGCCAAAGAATCAGAAAAGAAAGGAAAGAGTGTTACCAGATGGGGTTGGAGGGGCAGGCAGAGTCAGAATCATGCTGGTCTTCATATGTTTAAACACAAACAGGAACATGGAAGGGTTTTAAGGAGAGCAGGGTCATAATTTTATTTTTAAAAGACTCTCTGCAGTATTATGTAAAATCAATTGTAAAATAACAAGAGTAGAAGAAGTGCACTAGCCAAGGAGATTCCTGCAGTAGTCCTCATGAAAGGTGAAGGTGTAAAGAGAATGGAGGCGGGGGAAGTGGACAGATTCAAGAGGTATTTAAGAAATGGTGTTAAGAGACTTGATCTTTAAAGGCATGTATATATAATTTATCATCTGTAACAATTTTAAGAATAAAATTAATAATTTTCAGTTAAATAGGTGTTAACAGGAACAGTCCTGGGCAAAGTGGGACACTTGGTCACTTTAGGTATAAGAGTTAGTGGAGAACAAGGAAGGACCAAATGCCCCGCCAAATCTTATAACAGGCAAATTTCTGACAATAATTACCTTTGGCCCTGGCCAATTTCGGGAGCCACTTAAATTCTTGTGTTAACTGTTAATTTATGGAATAGGAGACATTAGACTCCAATAGCTCATTTTCCTGGTACTTTGGCAACTCCTTCTTAGACTTGGCCCCAAGGGTTTAATTCTTCAAGACAAATGCATGGTGCTTATAAGATTTTAGATGATGTAAGCAAGCCTCCCCACCTTTTTTCGCTATAGATCTTGTCTCTTAGCCCCTGTTTTGTGTGCCTCTTTGACTCTGCTACAGAGGAGTCTATGTCAAATACATTACTGATTCTTCTTCCTAGGTGTGGCTGTCATTTAGGGGTCAAATTAAAGACCATTCAACTGGAGCAGTGACAACTATAGAACCTAGCCTTTAGCCAGTCTTCTCTCTAGAGATTTACAGGGCAGCTGCTGAGGGTTTCACTTAATTACATAGTTTTACAAAGAATTCCTGCTTTTGCATGCTGTCAGAGATTAAATGCGGTTGGCCTGTCAAGCAAAAACTTCAGGGCTATGCCAAATATTTCTTTTGGCTTACCTCTGTCTGGTCTCTTATACATAATCACACTCTGCTAATTGCATTCAAAAACACTTTTGTTCTTATTCTCTCTTCTATTTTCAGATAGCTAATTTACTTTTAGAACAAGTAGTTTTATTTTTATGTTTGGATTTTTTTCAATAAGTAGTGTCTTCTAGCAATATCCTCTGATTATTGATTTCAGTTTTCTATGATTTAAATTTCTTATACCTTAACTGTATAATAGTCTCTAACAGCAGAACTTAGAAAGACAAACTCACTTAAAAAAATGAATATTGAAAAAATATATATTAGGACCAATTAAAAATAATTTGAAGGGTAATTGTTCTTTGTGAAGACGGGGGATAGCACTCTTCAATCTGCCGAAGAAGGTACTAAATCTGATACACTCCTCTGTTATTATATATGGGGATACTTTTAATTAACCCCTGTTATAATAAAATTAATATTAGTGTTCATTAAACTGAAAGGTCTTGATACTTGTTTTAAATCATCAAGAAAAAAATCAATTAATTATTTCAACATACATTGTTTGAGTACCTTCCATGTGTCAGATACCATGTTAAGCATTAGAGAAAAAAACATGAGTAAAGTAGTTTTCCTGCCCCCCTAGTACTTCCAGTCTGGTTTATTATAAACCAATAGGTACAATTAAGTGTTGTATATGTTCTAGTAAAATCTATAAAAGGTACAAAGGAGGGGCTGCTTTAACAACTGTATTGGTTAGGAAACAGCTGTATAAGGAAGTGATTCCTGGTAAGATTGATGATAAACAGTTGTTTCCACAAAAAGAAGGGGACAGAGTTAGTATATTTCTATTGCGTATTGTTTGAGCTGATAGAACAGAAATACCCCCAAATACAATGGCCCCCAGAAGATGGCTTATTTCTCTCCCACAACATAATACAGAAATAGGAAGACAGTCTAGTGTGTAAGCAGCTCTGTTGCATAACCTCTTTGGGGACCAGGTTCCATCTGTTTCCTGGTTACACTAATAGTGTTTTGTGGACCACATGTGCTACACATTTATATTCCTTTCCAGTGGAAGTGGGGCAAAGAGAAAGCAGAGAACAAGCACAGTCTTCAAGAATATGATGTACAAGTGGAACACATCACTTCTGTCATATCCATTTGTCTAGAACTCAGTAAAGTAGCCATGCCTAGCTGCCAACAAAGTCTTGGAGAGATCATCCCTAGCTGGGTGAGCACGTACCCTGCTGAAATTCAAATGCAGGAGGAGAGGTTCTATTACTAATAGGAAGAACGGGAGAATGGATTGTGGGGAAAAATTAGTTTCTGACACAACTAGAAGACTGTCTAAGTGGAGCAAAAATCAAGAGCATACCTTACATGTTAATGCTTACAGTTATCCATGCATAACATATGGAAGCTTTTAAAACATTGAACATCTATTGAGTAATTCTTTATGATTTGGACTTAAAATTAATATACGGGTATTTAAACAAAACATTTAATCTCTTTGCTTGAAAGATAAGTGTCTTCAGCATTCTGGGATCTGGTTCAGGCACTTGGCTAAAACCAGCTCTCTGGTCTCATGCAAGTCATGGGACTTTGAGCCTTAGATTTACCCTCCCCAAACTGAGAGGTGTGGTAACGACATGATCTCTTTGATTTTTTTTTTTCCTGTACTAAAAGTCTGACTACCCAGTATTTAATACCATGTTCTACTTTGTTGTATTAAAGTGAGAAATGTATGAACAGTGAATTTTCCACTAGGCTGTCCTTATAGTGACATGGGCTGCTAGAAGCATTCTTTGCTGTACAAAAAGACCATTCCATGTGAAAACATTCCTGTATCATATCACCTATGACACTCATACTTTGGCTGCTGGGGCTTAAAAAAACCAATTTCTTATCGGAAATGTTAAGATTGGCCTTGTTGAGCCTACATACAAAAGATGTTTTCAATACATTTGCTTGAACACATATTTAGGAGGCTGGATGTAATCTTTCGGCTAGAACTTCATCCAGAAATTAAATTTAAAATGTAGAGAATTTTCTTAGCCAAGGGTTATGTTATAAGTAACTAGTGGCTCAATAGTAATTTTAGTTCTTGCGCTTTATTAGTTTGACTTCATTTTTAAAATAGCTAGATGGTTTACAAACATGGCTTCATTTGTGTTGGCTTTTTTTTTTTTTTTTTTTGAGAAGCAGAAGGAAATGAAGATAGATTAGTGTGGAGAGGTATCTAACACAGATAAATAGGTATGGAAATATTCTAAAGGAATTTCAGCTGTTTGATTTCAGTGATGAATGATAGAAAAGACACTAGCTTTTTTGGTTCATTTATCTATTAGAAATAAATACATAAATAAAACCATGGCTTCTCCTCCTCCCTAGTTGCCTCTTCAAGTTTTCTGATACTCTCATTTCCTAATAAAGGCACTTAACTGGCTGACTTAGTGGTGGGAAATTTTTGCACAGAGGGGAAGAATGCTGGGATCAGTGTGAAGGTTCATAATGAATACCAGAGTGATTTACACTTTGTAAAGCAGTCCTTATTACAGCATAAAAAAAAAAAAAAAAAAAAAATCACATTTTTTTTTTTTTTGCTAAACTAACTGGAAAAAGATATGCAGATTTGATGACAATACATGTTCTAAAAAAAAAAAAATTATGTTGTAGCTGCAGTACAATTTTGATTTACGTGGCAATAATATGGGGTAACTGGAATCCAGAGGAATCGTAAACCCAGTCACTCATCTGTTGGAAACACAATTTATGGAAGAGAAGGCTATAATAACTAAGTAGGTACACCATACTGTTTTGTGGGGCCAATCCTACATAAAAATGGGTAAAATGAAGCCGGGTCAAAATGAGCTTTCTCAGTACACCCTATTGCTGTTTTTACAAATTACTTTTAAATTTTAGGTCCAGGATTTGTAGAATGATCCAGCTTAAGCCTTTTGCTCAGAACTTATCAGGAGCATAAGAAAAGCATACTTAAGCATTAGGCCTTACAAAACAAGCCAAGAAAATAGTTGAATCCTCACTGACCTTCACCAGGTTCTTTCTTCTTTTTAGGAGTTGGGGATAGAGTTGAACTATATACTCCTTTTTATTAGGTATTAGCCTCACCAAAAAGTCAGAATAGCTGTCTTTTTACTGCACTCATTGTTCATCTAAACCTTGTCAGAAAGTAGATGAGGAAGAATAAGAAAAAGAGGGAAGAAGGATTATAGAGAGAAACTGGAATTTCCTGGCTAGAACAGTGGTGCGCGGGTACAGCTGGATTTTTTTTTAAATTTTTATCGTAGACTTATGAACAGATTACTTTTTAATTAATAGAAGATTTTTAGAGCAGTTCTAGGTTTCAGAAAAACTGAACAGAAAGAACAGAGAGTTTTCATCTTCTGCGTTTTCCAAAAGAAGAGTTAAGTCTTATTTCTATTTCTACTCAATGAAAACAAATGACCTAAGGCATGGATTTTTAGGCACTCACTGCAAGAACTGCATTTTTTTCCAAGTCAGCTATAAACAGTCTGTGATGTGTCTATTTTTTTCTTCTGTTATTCCAGTAGCAAAAATGGCAATGTGTGGACCTAGACTATAGGGTGATACAGTTGTGATCAACTGTGAGCCTGGAGTGTGAGCTGTACAGTTGTAACTAATCCTGTGGGCCAAAGATAGGGACTGATAGAGTAATAATCAATCATGGACCTGTACTCTGTGCTGTGCATTTGTAATTAATTGTGCGCCAGTAGTATTGCAGTTGTAATCAGAGGTTTTGAAAGAAAATAAGAAGCCAGGAAGAAGGGTCCAACATCTTATTGGACGCCTGGTGTGTCCCTATGGACTTTACCTGTTACATTACTTAATTCTCACAGAAATACTATGAAGTGGGTACTATGATTCCTATGATGAGAACATGGAGGCTAAGGGAGGTTAAATAATTTCCCCCAAAACCCTACATGTATAAGATGTGGGATGGGTATTTGAATTGCAAAGCCTCTACTCTTTTCATACCACCATCCCTTCTACCTGTGCTTCATTGCAGAATTGCAGACCAGTAGCAGACCTTCCTAATTGATCCTAGGACATTTTTCTGTCTCCAGCGTGGCTCTGCAGTTCTTCTCTTCACTGTAAGCTAGATAGCCATTATCAATCAACTATGATTGACATATAAGGTAGGACCTATTTGTCATCCCTAATCTTAGTCCCAGTGCATATAATTCCACTTCTTTGAATAATCCCTTGCCTTCATCATACTTTTCTTTTTCCCTTTCTTCCATGTTACTTCCAACAAACATCAGTGCTAGTTTGAACAGGTCCTTATCTGGGTCTGTGAACTTTTGATACTTGTTGGTCTGTGCTATCCTAAGCACTAAAAGACTTGTAATTGCAGCGTGCCTTCCAATACTAACATTTCTTCTTAACAACTTGTGTGACAAATAAGTCCTCTACTCAGTCTCTTTTGAGATTGAGTATGAAAGGGGAGTGTCATAAAGAAGTCCTCTTTTAACTGCAGTTATTTTATTTAAGCTCCTGTTTTAAGGAAGAGACTTTCAACTTACTTTGTGTAAGGAGATTTATTGTACTCATATAGAAACCTGGAAATAGCTAGACCATCCAGCCTCAATCAGGCAAGAAACAGTAAATTCATGCACCAGGAAGGGCAGGAGCTGGGGGCTAAGCCAGATGACGGATGTTCATTCTTGTGCTTCACCATTATCTGGAGTCAGTTATGTTCTTGGCCTTTTCTTATGTAAAGTAGAAACATCCCTTCTACTCTGTTTTTAATTGACTCTTGACTTCGGCTTTCCCTTAATTTCTGTTTTCTTTGACTTGGGCTTAGATGTGGCCTATTGCAGTTTACAGAATTTTCTGTGCAATTTTTTTTTTCAGTATCTGTGGTCAATCCCTCACGTATCTTTATTTTTCTGACAGTAAGAATCTAATTGACCTAACATGCAAGTACTAAAAAGAAAATGGGGCACCCGTGTGGCTCAGTTGGTTAAGCATCCAGCTCTTAGTTTCAGGTCAGGTCATGATCTCATGGTTATGAGATTGAGCTCCACATCGGGGAGTCTGCTTGAGATTCTTTCCCTCTCCCTCCCCCTGCCTCTCTCCCCACTAGCACTGTCTCTCCAAAATAAGTAAATAAATAAATAAAATCTTCAAAAATAAAATAAAAAGCATCCATAACCCACACATTTAAAGACAACTGCCATTATCATGTTTACACAATTCTTTTCAGTCTATTTAAAAACAAATGTGTATATAAAAAATAATTATATATAATTGAGCCCTTATTGTATATGGTTTTCCATTCTCATTTCACATTTAACCTTAATCATTGGCATTTTCCAATGACTTTAAATATTACTTGAAAATATGTCTTTTAACGGCTGTACCTTGAAAACCTTAACTTCAACCTTGTTATGAAGATTTTCTCTGCTTTCTTATACTTAGCAAGAGATATTTTGGTTCCATAAGGTGCCATCATTAATTTCATAGCAGGATAGAGAAAAGCCATTGATTTCTTCTCCTTGGTTCATCAGGTTTCCTCTTAATGTCATCTTCTGCTGCTGATGAAACTTCTCCAGCCATGGGCTGGGTCCTAGCAACACCTCATATGTTTCTGCCTTAGATGCACAACATAGGATTGGCCTGTGCCATATATGAAATATTGATGATTCCCAATAAATTCACCAGTGAGCACAGGTAGGCATATTAATTTTTAATTTAAAATCAGAGAGTGTAGAGTGAACAACATGCTGCTTTGGCAGAACAGATCAATTAGATTCTTTATACTAAGATCAGTGGCTTTTCTTTCAAGAGCATAAAGTTATGAAAACAATATATCCCTTTACATTTTAAAGCAAAAAGCATATCACAAGTTTAAGTACAAGCCATTTTGATTGTTATACATCGCAGATATGGCATAAATAGTTTAATAACTAAAGCACTTGAAGGACACAGAAATTTGATTAACTTAATCTTATGGGTCAGCTTGAGTTTGAACAAAAACCACTAAATTTGATTCAGGTAGCATTTACTAGGCACTATCCCCCAGACACTGTTGGATGCTGTTGTGTTTATCAGAATATCTCTCTCCCTGAATCCTCACAGCAATTGAATTGGGTGTTAGCATTGCCTCCACTTTATAAGTAAAGACATGACAACTGAGAAGGTGTTTGCACATAAAACTGTAAATGATAAAATTTAAATTTTATCCTATGCTTTCTCATTCTGGGTCCCTTCATTCACTCAAGCATGTTTTCTGAGCACCTATGATATGCCAGAGATGATGCTGGATTCTGGGAATATAATTATGAACAAAGCCCATTCCTCCGGGGGTGATGAGGGAAACACATAAAACAATCATTAAAAGTAAAAATTGTGAAGAAAGACAAATGCTCTATGATATCACTTACACTTAGAATCTAAAAACGCCAAATTTGTAGAGACAGAGGGTAGAATGGTGGTTACCAGGGGCTGGGGTGTGAGACAATTGGGGAAATGCCATTTAAAGGTTTCAAACCTGCAGTTAGAAGGTGAATATGTGGGCGCTGGGTGGCTCAGTTGGTTGGGCAACTGCCTTCGGCTCAGGTCATGATCCTGGAGTCCCGGGATCGAGTCCCGGATCGGGCTCCCTGCTCGGCAGGGAGTCTCCTTCTCCCTCTGACCCTCCACCCTCTCATGCTGTCTCTCTGTCATTCTCTCTCTCTCAATAAATAAATAAAAATCTTTAAAAAAAAAAAGGTGAATATGTTCTGGGGATCTCATGCACAGCATTGTGATTATTAAGAATATTATATTACATCCTTGAATGTGGCCAAGAGACTAGATCTTAAATGTTCTCACCACAAAAAAGAAATGATCATTATATGCTGTGAGGCAGATGTTAGCTAAAGTTATGGTGGTAATCACATTGTAGCATAAAAGTGCACCAAATCAACACATTGTACACCTTAAGTGTGTACGATGTCACATAGCCATTATATCTCAATAAAAATTGTGCATGGGGATGTAATGTACAGCATAGGGAATATAATCAATAACATTTTATTAGCTTCATAAGGTGACAGATGGTAACTAGATTTATCATGGTGATCATTTCACAATGTATACAAATGTTAAATTACTAGGTTGTATACCTAAAATGAATATAATATTTTATGTCAATTATGCATCAATAATTTTTTAAATTGTGCTACAAAAGAAAACTATAAGATTCTATGTGATTATTAACTGTGAGAACTGACCAAATGGTTTTTTGTTTGTTTGTTTTTGTTTTTTGTTATCTTATAGCTACCACCCATTCTTTTACTCTTTATTGCTCTTATTTACGGGATACTTACTCTCTTGCAGGCACCATGTTAAGTTTTATGTGATTGAATTATATCAATTCTCTCAACCCTAAGAACTAAATGCTATTATTATTCCCTATCTTTTCATAAGGGCACTGAGGATTAGAGAGGTAATTTACCTAGGGGTACAATGTGGGAGCTGAGATTTGAGCTCCTCAGATCTGTCTGATTTCAAGACCCTTGTGGTCCCCCACAATGCTACTCAATCATTAGTGTTTCATGTTTATTTTCCTAAGATTATACATTAATGACTTTTATATTTTTTTCTTTTTCTCCCTTTCCATTATTCATCTACACCCTCCCCATTCATTTACTATCTGTCCCTTTCAGAAAAACAGTTGTTGATCTCTGCTTTAGAGCTATCCCTCATAACCACTAAACCATAATGCATTTTATTTGATGTAATGTATAATATGGGAAAAATTAGAAATGATAACATGTATGTAGGTTAGAGGGTGAAAGAGTTACCCGCTGATCTGTCTGTGTTGATCTACCTTTGATGCTTTCTTAAATGTTAGGTTGGCACTTAACTAACTCTTATCACCTGTGTTTACCCTACTGTATAATGTTTCCTGCTTTCCCAGAACCTAAATTTCTGTACATCTATTTTCTAAAATTATTATGTTCTCCATATCTTGAATGTTTTCCATTAAGTGTATTTGTTATCCTGGGATAAGTGATTCATGTTTAAAGTAACTCTACTGCATGCATCATTAATAAGATAGTCAATTTTTTTTTCCTATATAGCATTCAAAAACTTGAAATAATGGCTGTGCCTATATAATCTATAACATAAATCTCTGAGTTTAAATTGTATCCCGCTCTATTTTTCCCAGTCCTCTGCCCTGTTATTCTCTTGGTTTCTTCCTCATTCTTCTCCCCCCCGCCACTTCCTCTGCTTTTATCATTTCTGTTTTTCTCAAAAGTATGCATTATATGCAAGATAAGCTAACATTTTGAAAAATAGGTTTTCACTTTTGTTTATATTTGATTCAAGTCTATGTGATTTTTAAAAAGAGGAATAGAGCCCTTCTATAAGCAGGGACAGTTTGTATAGTTATAGTCACCTGCCCACTTTAGGATTAGCAAACAACACAGGGTAAATGGAGACCCTATCTCCTATCCTCTTTCTCTACCATCCCCGTGGCAGTGCCTCCCTATCATACTTCAACATGCTCTTCAGGTTTCAGTGCATTATAATTGAAGATTGTCCTCAAACTTACACTGTAAATACACATGAGACCAGGTAAAAAGATGTGCATGAGTTCTTAGGTGTACAAGTTGAGAATGTGCTAAGCATCAATATAAACTTAAGCTACCCCTGCATATTCTCTGAAATACACTAAAACTGAGAAGGTATTAAGTTCAAGTTAGAAGAGGTAATATTCAAAAGGACACCTGAGAGAAATCCATAAGACACATATGTAGGTTCACTTCTAGACTGAGACAGCCCAAGAGATAGCATTGCTAAATATTTAAAAATATTCTTCTCTCTTGAGAATATCATAGGTTTACATAACTGAAAAAAAAAATAGACATACCAACGTGGCAGTTTCTTAAACTTCCTGTTGACATTCATTCTGTATATTATTCTACCATTTTTATTTTTAAAACAGCAAAAGAAATATGCTAAACTTAGGTTTCCACAATACAAATTGCAAAGCATTTTTGGATATATTTCAGGGTATTTTGGAGACTTTGATCAGTGTTTCAAAACCACTAAGATTCCCGCTAAATATCTAATTCATGTAACATTTCCAAATCTGTTTCCTCACCTATAAAAAGTAAAAGTTGGACTATTCATTGCTAAGGGCCCTTTAAACCTTAAAACTCTACGATTCTGTCTATATAAAATCTGATAATGTTCTGTCCTTATAGTGAGCCCAGTGCCAAGCAGCAAAAATTTAAAATATGTTCTGTGAATCTGAAAAAAAAATAATGTTTTAAGGACAGCACTCACATAAGATTTTTAAACAACAACAAAAACAAAAGCAAAACAACACTTGCACCACCCCAGGAAAACCTCTTCAGATTTCTGAAATGGTATTATCTCTTTTATGTATTGTCTATAGTTCTACTTCCTAAGAAGGAAAATATACATATATATATATATATATATATACATTTTTTAAAAAAAGATGTTCAGGAATATAAACAGAAGGGAAGCAATTTGTCCATGAAATTTAGTCCTGGGGAAAGCATGGATTTGAAAGGAGTTGCATATTATACTTTTTGTGTATGCATAATTTTGTCTGTGGAGTATTTTAATAAATACTCATAAATAGGGTGACATGTTATTCTTGATAATAATTACATATAGCATGACTCCTTGATAATACCTAGTTTTTAACTTGGCTGCCATTGCCAAGGTCATATATAATTAAGCTGAGGTTGTTAAACAATGGCCTTCACTTTTCTCATCTACCCAATTAAAAGGAGGCGATTGTTAAACACTAGAACTAGTGCCTCTGAGGAACTTTTTATCTCTTTCATACTCTGTGCAAGTATTGAACTGAATATCTGAATGGATTCTAATAGGCAGGAAGGATTGTAATACAGGATAGTCAAAGATTATTTTGACCATGAAGGGACACTTTTTAAGAAATGCTTTTTCAATTATGACCATATTGAATTTCCTAAATTAAGGTTGAGTTCCTTTTAGAGATTTGGAGATAATAGCGGCCTATAAACTAATTTATTACAATGTATCTGTATATAAAATTCTTTTTATTAAAGATTTATTTATTTATTTGAGAGAGAGAGAGAGCATGAGAGGGGGGAGGGTCAGAGGGAGAAGCAGACTCCCTGCTGAGCAGGGAGCCCGATGCGGGGACTCGATCCTGGGAGTCCAGGATCATGACCTGAGCTGAAGGCAGTCACTTAACCAACTGAACTACCCAGGCGCCCCTGTACATAAAATTCTTAAGAAATCAGTATGCAAGGATTCTGCCATTCAATCAAAAGATTTTAGACACGTATTCTGTAAGATTTATTGCATGAGGTTAACATAGTAGGTTTCCTTTTTCTCTACTAAGTTTTACCTCTTTTTCTTGGCTATGCGTCAGCCTCAGCCATCATGCCTCTCACTTGTTAGTCTTTCTAGCACTGATTCAGTGTAGCTGGTTAGCTAGAAGGATCATTATCATGTCACTTTCATTAAGTAGCAGCCACCCCAGAATACCAGGACCAAGGAGGTTAAGTGTACAGAGATAAATCATTTTATAACCATAAGAAAACAGAATAGTATACAGTTGACATGGAATACTAGGAAAACAAAAACCGAGGGGAAAAAAAAAAAAGCTCTAAGCCCAGAGTTGTATTGAATGTTCTAGAAAATTTCCTGAATTTTTTTTTTTTAATTTGGGCATACATATGTGTATACAACCATCTGATATCTGATTGTATTATTATGTATGTAATCAATCTGGAAGGAATATTGTATATAATAAATAAGTACTCTGGAGTTATTCACAAGAAGAGTATATTCTAGAGACAAGTTTGCTGCTCTTGTCATATTCCTGCATTTTTGTTATTATCTGTTATCTGACAGGCTTAATACAGTGCCTTGCATGAGCAAGTACTTAATATAAAATGTCTGTTAAGGTAATTCACAAATGCTTAGGCACCGGTGGTTGCATACAGAATATTAAACTCTTAAGGAATCTTATTCATTCAACAAATATTTATTGTATGTACAGGCATAGTTCTTGGCATCTGTGCTACATTAGTAAACAGTAAAAAAGCAAAACCAAGCAAAACTAGGCTATTGCAGAGTTTATGTTTCAGCAAACCTAAACTAACCCCGTTTCCCATCTTATGACTCTGGATTAGTCCAGATAAATAATATTTTAGGTCTAGAGAACAGCGGAAACAATTAGTTGGAGATAGGAACACCTAGCAGGACATTATGTAGTTCAGTTTGGTTGGAGCTTAAAGATAGGACAGGGGAGCAATGCACATGAAGAACTGAAAGTGTGTATTGAGACCAAAACATGGAGGGTCCAAAGAAGGGATTCCAGACAGAGTCATAACTAACTCTAACCAAAATATGGGGAACTAATTTTTGCTTTTGACACATCAAAGACACAATCTTTTTGAAGAAGCTGAATGTAAATAGAGGTAGAAAGAAACATGGGGGGAATAGAGTGGAGAGACATATACCTGTTTAGGACAGTACTGAAGTGGCCCAAGTGAGAGGTATCAAGGCCTAGAGTAGGTGACACGCTATAGATCTATATGCACAAATATTGACCCTTGAATAAAGTGGGGGTTAGCAAAATCTTAACTATTTTATAGCCTACTATTGACCAGAAACCTTACTGATAACATAAATGATTAACAGGGGTGCCTGGGTGGAACAGTCAGTTAAGCACCTGACTCTTGGTTTTGGCTCAGGTCATAATCTCAGGGTTATGGGATCAAGCACTGTGTTAGGGTCCATGCTCAGTGCTCAGTTGGCTTAAGACTCTCTCTCTCTTCCCCGCCCCTTCCCCTGTTTCCCTCTCTCTCTCTCCCTCTGTAAAATAAATAAATAAAATCTTTTTTAAAAAAGCAATTGATAAACATGTTGTATATTATATGTATTATATACTGTATTTTTAGAACAATACCTAACTTTTTCTTAATTTTTTGGTATTTCTGGGCTGCATGATTTGTCTGCAGGTTTTTTCAAATTGTCACAAATCTCCAAAACTTTTATTTTGTTTTGTGTCAGTATATTTATGGAGAAAGATTGATACAGAAGTGGACCGACAGTTCAAACCATGTTGTCAAGGATCAATTGTGTGTGTACGTGTATGTGTGTGTATCCTTTTTTCACTTCAGACATGTTGGGTTGGGTTACCAGAGTTACTAGCAGTGTAGATGGAAATGTAGGATTTAGATCTCAAAGGTTTATGGATGGAACTTTGTGACTAAGTTTTTCAAGGGGATATAAACTCCAAGTGCCTGATGCTTCTATATATGTGTCCCTGGAAATCCTAGATATATATGTGTATATATATATATATATACACACACATATGTATATAATATAAAATATAGTATAGTTTTATATATAATATAGTATATTATATATGTATATATGTATATATAACATTTACATATAAATAATATAATATATAAAATATAAATATATAAAATCTTATTTACATATAATCTTGTTTATATAATGCTTTTCCCTATATTATTTTAAAGTCTCAATATATTAAGTAGTGTAACATAATAGAGGCTCAGGGACACCTCTGGCTGGAAGGAGGGCTAAGGGACTTATCTTCCATAATAAGCACACTATTTTTACTTTAACTTTACTAAAGATTAAGGAAAAAAAATCTAGAGATGCTTTCATCCACACTTTCCATGAGATTGAGAAGATGCCTCTTATGCATTGGTGCTCTTGGATATCTCAATAAATCTTAGCTAGAGGGAATAGACTAGAAAGAGGATAAAGTAATAAGTCATTTACACATTTTAACTATGAAAAGGTGATGTTTTGTATTTTGTGGGTGGCATAGTGAACTTTTTTTTTTCAATGTTTAGAAAAAATTATGAGGTAGCTTTGTTTTGTCTCCCTTTATCATGGTTTCAGAGTAACGCTGTCTGAGGTGAATATTCTATGAGATTATGTTCAATAGGAGAATAACAGGGTTTAGCTAGGAGTGCCAACCCAGATAACAGGGGCTGCTTTTTCATTCCTTTCTTAAAGCTAAAAGTGAAGTGAAAACAAGAATTCAGAGTTAAGCAAACATGGAAATTGGCTTTCATCCAGAAGATTTCCACCAATATTTCACCAACTGGTAGCTGCACTTCCAATTTGATCATCAGGTAGAGTAAAAAACATGACAGGAAAAAAGATTAGGGCCTTCTCAAGAATTTCTGTCTAATCTGAGACATATAATGTGACATCAAAGAGGAAACATGTTTCATGATTTGCTCCCACAGCCCTTTCCAGAAGGAGATGACCAGGAAACTGATTTGTCTCCATGTTGACATTGGGTGGAGGGAAGAGGACTTCCCTGAGAATTTTTGCACTCAACCCAGTCCTCACGTTTGCTTGCAGCCCCAGTTCATACTGGGCATGAGTCACTGCAAAAAACAGCAGTAACAACACACCTCAAGCTATAGCTTTAGCTTGAAGTGAAGTGGTTCTTGGTTGGCAGTGCTTCCAATGCTCCCAGCAAAAGCAAATTTAAATCACTCTTGAGGTAATTGAACTGCACCTAAATATTTAAAAGTTCCAAAGTTCATGTCAAAAATAAAATGCACAAGGAAATAAGGACCCATGGGTGATAGCCAGCAACAACAACTGTAAATCAGTTATTAAATATTTATGGATCGATGTTAGTGAAACTTAAAGTTAGATCAATCAAGGAACTTAGGACTCATGTCACAATAAACCATAGGGTAGATAGCACAGGGTCTCCTTCATGTTCTAACCTCTGCCTCACTATTCAGCCTCATTTCTTTTCTGTAGATGTAACAGTAGATACAGTTCATGGAGTTCTCCAAATATTTTCTCATTGGTTTTCCTCTACAGACTTACATATCACATTTGTCATACTATTTTGTAAATCTGATTACATGTCTTTATTCCTGGTTGAACTGTGAGCTCTGATGGTAAGGGAAAGGAAAAGTCTTATTAATTATTCTTTAATTCCCACCATTACCAATTAGTACTGAATACAATATACAATTTGTATTAAAACCCTAAGGTTTGTCAAAATAAGTTGAATTCAGAGGGAGGGAAAAGATGGCAGAGGAGTAGGGGACCCTATTCCAACTGGTCCCTGGAATTGAGCTGGATATCTACCAGACCACTCTGAACACCCACGAAATCAGCCTGAGATGTAAGAAGATAGATCTGGATCCCTACGAACAGAATATTGCAGGCAGTTGGTTTCAAGGTATGAAACGGGGAGCCATGATTCTGCAGGCAGATATTGGAGGATAAATGGAAGGGGGAGGGAGCCGAGCCATTGGGATCCTACACCGCCGGTGAACGATAGCCTCCCACGCTGGGGACAGGAAACAGACTCGCAGACCACGGGGAAAGGACTTTAAGGCAGCCCCCCAGTCAGAAACCAGGAGCGGCGGTGCTGTGCGTACGAACTGGGGGCAGCTGGCGGTTTTAGAAGCACAAAGGGCAGAGACGTGCCCTGACCTGCAAGTGAGGACTGGGAGCGCTTCTTAGGGGCACACAACCCAGGATGCTGCAGTTTATAGCAGCACAGACAGAAATGGCAATAGTGTGGCCTGGAGAGCTCATTGAAGAACAGACTGCAATCTCTCTGCTCTGAGGCAGAGAGTTGGAAATGATCTCTTCTGCTCTGACCCTCAGAAGAGACACAAAAAGCAGCCAGGGAAACCACCAGGGAACAAAAGCCCCAAAAACCGGTTTCCACTGAGACCATCCCCCACCACAGGGGGCAGGGCTCCCTGCCCAAACAGGGTTAGTAAGGTTAGGCTGAGTAAAAGCAGAGCAGACCCCTCCCCCAGAAGACAGGCTGGCAAAACAAGAGGCCAGCAACCCTAAGGTCCCAAGAAAACAGGTGCATCTTGCTTGGGTTGTGGTTAATAATTTGGACTCTATACATTCCCTCAACCACCCCTCAACAGAATGACTAGAGGAGGAACCCCCAAAATAGAAAAGACTCAGAGACTATGACTTATGCCACAGATTTACAAATGGACTCAGATATAACCAAGATGTCAGAGATGCATAACAACTGTGAAGACGATAGCTAGAATGGAGAAATCTATTAATGGCAACATAGAGTCTCTAAGGGCAGAAATGAAAGCTGAATTGGCAGAATTTAAAAATGCTATCAGTGAGATCCAATCTAATCTAGATAATCTAACAGCTATGGTAAGCGAGGCAGAAGAACGAATGAGTGATTTAGAGGACCAATTAATAGACAAGAAGGGAAAAGAGGAGGCCAGGGAAAAACAACTCAGAATCGATGAAAATAGAATCAGAGAAATAAGTGACACCATGAAACGTTCCAATATCAAAATTATTGGAATCCCTGAGGGGGTGGAGAGAGAGAGAGAGAGGACTAGACGATATATTTGAGTAAATCATAGCTGAGAACTTCCCTATTCTGGGGAATGAAACAAACATTCATGTCCTAGAGGCAGAGAGGACCCCTCCCAAGATCAAGGAAAACAGGCCAATACCACAGCATATAATAGTAAAACTTGCAAATCTTAGAACCAAGGAAACCATCTTAAGGGCAGTTAGGGGGGAAGAGATTCCTTACGTACAGAAGGAGGAACATCAGAATATGTCAGACTTATCCACAGAGACCTGGGAAGCCAGAAAGGCCTGGCATGACATATTCAGGGTACTAAACAAGAAGAACATGCAGCCAAGAATACTTTATCTGGCAAGGCTGTCATTTAGAATGGATGGAAAGATGCAGAGCTTCCAAGACTGGCAGAAACTGAAAGAATATGTGACCACTAAGCTGGCCCTGCAAAAAATATTAAGGGGGGGTTCTATAAAAGGAGAAAGACCCCAAGACTGATATAGAACAGAAATTTACAGGGACAATCTATAAAAACAAGGTCTTCGTAGGCAACATGATGAAAATATATTCATATCTTTCAATAATCACTCTCAATGTGAATGGCCTAAATGCTCCCATAAAACGGCACAGGGTTGCAGATTGGATAAAAAGACAGGACCCATCCATATGCTGTCTACAAGAGACTCTTTTTGAACCTAAAGATACATCCAGACAAAGTGAAGGGATGGAGATCCATCTTCCATGCCAACGGACCTCAAAAGAAAGCTGGGGTAGCAATTCTTCCATCAGACAAATTAGATTTTAAATGAAAGACTGTAGTTAGAGACACAGAAGGACACTATCATTCTTTAAGGGTCTATCCAACAAGAAGATCTAACAATTGTAAATATCTATGTGCCCAACATGGGAGCAACCATCTACATAAGCCAACTGTTAGCCAAAATAAAGAGTCATATTGATAACAATACATTAATTGTAGGAGACCTCAATACTCCACTCTCAGCAATGGACAGATCATCTAAGCAGAAAATCAACAAAGAAACAGGAGCTCTGAACACACTGGACCAGATGGACCTCATAGATATATACAGAACATTCCACCCTAAAACAACAGAATAATCATTCTTCTCAAGTGCACATGGAAATTTCTCCAGAATAGACCACATACTGGATCACAAATCAGGTCTCAACCGATACCAAAAGATTGAGATTATTCCCTGCATATTCTCAGACTATAATGCTTTAAAACTGGAACTCCATCACAAGAAAAATTTGGCAGAAATTCAAACACTTGGAAGCTAAAGACCATTCTGCTCAAGAATGTTTGGGTCAACCAGTAAATCAAAGAAGAACTTAAACAATTCATGGAAACCAATGAGAATGAAAACACATCTGTCCAAAACCTATGGGATACTGCAAAGGCGGTCCTAAGGGGAAAATACATAGCCATCCAAGCCTCTGTCAAAAAAACAGAAAAATCCTGAATTCACCAATTAATTTTACACCTCAAAGAACTAGAGAAAAAACAACAAACGATGCGAAGCTATGCATTAGAAAAGAAGTAATTAAGATTAGAGCAGAGATCAATGAATTAGAAACCAGAAACAGTAATCAGATCAACAAAACTAGAAGCTGGTTCTTGGAAAGAATTAATAAGATTGATAAACCACTGGCCAGACTTATACAAAAGAAAAGATAAAGGACCCAAATTAATAAAATTATGAATGAAAGGGGAGAGATCATGACTAACACCAAGGAAATAGAAAAAATTATTAGAAATTATTATCAACAACTATATGCCAATAAATTGAGCAACCTGGAAGAAATGGATGCCTTCCTGGAAACCTATAAACTGCCAAGACTAAAACAGGAAGAAATTGACAACCTGAATAGGCCAATAACCAGTAACGAGATTGAAGCAGTGATCAAAAAACTCCCAAAAAACAAGAGTCCAGGGCCTGATGGATTCCCTGGGGAATTCTACCAAACATTCAAAGAAGAAATAATACCTATTCTCCTGAAGCTGTTTCAAAAAATAGAAACAGAAGGAAAGCTTCCAGACTCATTCTATGAGGCCAGCATTATCTTAATCCCCAAACCAGGGAAAGACCCCATCAAAAAGGAGAATTTCAGACCGATATCCCTGATGAATGTGGATTCCAAAATGCTCAACAAAATCCTAGCTAATAGGATCCAACAATACATTAAAAGGATCATCCTCCACAACGAAGTGGGATTTATCCCCAGGATGCAAGGGTGGTTCAACATTTGCAAATCAATCAATATGATAGAACACATTAATAAGAGGAGAGAGAAGAACCATCTGGTCCTCTCAATTGATGCAGAAAATGCATTTGATAAAATACAGCATCCTTTCCTGATTAAAACTCTTCAGAGTATAGGGATAGTGGGACCATTCCTCAAGTTCATAAAATCCATCTATGAAAAACCCACAGCGAATATCATCCTCAATGGGGAAAAGCTGAGAGCCTTTCGCTTAAGATCAGGAACACAACAAGGATGCCCACTCTCACCACTATTGTTCAACATAGTACTAGAAGTCCTAGCAACAGCAGACAACAAAAAGAAATAAAAGTTATTCAGACTGGCAAAGAAGAAGCCAAACTCTCTCTCTTCTCAGATGACATGATACTTTATATGGAAAATCCAAAAGACTCCACCCCCAAATTACTAGAACTCATACAGCAATTCAGTAATGTGGCAGGATACAAAATCAATGCACAGACATCAGTTGCTTTCTTATACACTAGCAATGCAACTTCAGAAAGAGAAATTAGAGAAATGATTCCATTTACAGTAGCACCAAAAACCATAAGATACCTCGGAATAAACCTAACCAAGAGGTAAAGGATCTATACTCTAGGAACTACAGAACACTCATGAAAGAAATTGAAGAAGACACAAAAAGATGGAAAAACAGTCCATGCTCATGGATCGGAAGAATAAACATTGTTAAAATGTCTATGCTACCCAGAGCAATCTGTACCTTCAGCGCCATCCCAATCAAAATTCCAATGACATTTTTCAAAGTGCTGGAACAAACAATCCTAAAATTTGTATGGAATCAGAAAAGACCCCGAATCGCCAAGGAAATGTTGAAAAACACAAACAAAGCTGGGGGCATCACGTTGCCTGATTTTAAGCTATATTACAAAGCAGTGATCACCAAGACAGCATGGTACTGGCACAAAAACAGACATATAGACCAATGGAACAGAATAGAGAACCCAGGTATGGACCCTCAACTCTTTGGTCAAATAATCTTCGACAAAGCAAGAAAAAAATATGCAATGGAGAAAAGACAGTCTCTTCAATAAATGGTGCTGGGAAAATTGGACAGCTATATACAGAAGAATGAAACTTGACCATTCTGTAACACCATAAACAAAGATACACTCAAAATGGATGAAAGACCTCAATGTGAGACAGGAATCCATCAAAATCCTAGAGAAGAACCTAGGCAGTAACCTCTTTGACATCGGCCACAGCAGCTTCTTTCAAGTTTCATCTCCAAAGACAACTGAAACAAAAGCAAAAATGAACTTTTGGGACCTCATCAAGATAAAAAGCTTCTGCACAGCAAAGGAAACAGTCAACAAAACAAAGAGGCAACCCACAGAATGGGAGAAGATATTTGCAAATGACACTACAGATAAAGGGCTGGTATCCAAGATCTATAAAGAACTTCTCAAACTCAACATCCAAAAAACAAATAATCAAGTCAAAAAATGGGTAGGAGACATGAACAGACACTTCTCCAAAGACATACAAATGGCTAACAGACACATGAAAAAATGTTCATCATCATTAGCCATCAGGGAAATTCAAATCAAAACCACATTGAGATACCACTTTACACCATGTTAGAATGGCAAAAATTGACAAGGCAAGAAACAACAAATTTTGGAGAGGTTGTGGAGAAAGGGGAACCCTCTTACACCGTTGATGGGAATGCAAGTTGGTTTGTGGAGGTGCCTCAAAAAATTAAAAATAGAGCTACCCTATGACCCAGGAATTGCACTACTGGGTATTTACCCCAAAGACACAGATGTAGTGAAAAGAAGTGCCATATGCACCCCAATATTCATAGCAGCAATGTCCACAATAGCCAAACTGTGGAAAGAGCCAAGATGCCCTTCGACAGATGAATGGATAAAGAAGATGTGGTCCATATATACAATGGAATATTACTCAGCCATCAGAAAGGATAAATACCCAACTTTTACATCAACATGGATGGGACTGGAGGAGATTATGCTAAGTGAAATAAGTCAAGCAGAGAAAACCAATTATCATATGGTTTCACTTATTTGTGGAACATAAGGAATAGCATGGAGGACATTAGGAGAAGGAAGGGGAAAATGAAGGGGGGGGAATTGGAGGGAGAGATGAACCATGAGTGACTATGGACTCTGAGAAACAAACTGAGGGTGTTAGAGGGGAGGGGGGTGGGGGGATGGGTTAGCCCGGTGATGGGTATTAAGGAGGGCATGTACTGCATGGAGCACTGAGTGTTATATGAAAACAATGAAGCATGGATTACTACATCAAAAACTAATGATGTATTGTATGGTGACTAACATAACATAATAAAACAAAATTTAAAAAATAAGTTGAATTCTCCAGCTTTCGTTTTATTCATGTTTTTAATCATGCCATCATTTTTCTCTGTCCTTCAACCTATTTTTCTCTTTGGATGAGTAATACGAAAAATTATGAAAGTAGTAACTTCCCTACGGGTTGAACATCTTGTTTTTATGGACTTTAAAAGCATGAACCTCCCAAAGTTAGCAACATTTGCCTGCCCAGAAATCACAGGAACGGAACATATTATTTTTGTTTTGTGTAACTGTTTGTGTTTTGCAAAATGTTTATTTTGTTTTGGTAATCTACATTTCCTGACAATACTAATTAGAAAAGCATAAAGATACAAGAAAATTCCAAGACAGTCCTTAAGCTTAAATGAATTGTTAGCATAAAAGTACCAACGCCTATATTAATATTATAGTTTGAAGTTAAAACTTAAGACTTTTATCTAGTACCAATTTATCTGAAATAATTATACACTTAGTCAGTGTTTATGTCTAGATACTCAGTGTGGCAAGTTCAAAGCTAAGTCACACTAAAAATCACCTCTAAACTTACAGTGAGATTTTCAATAAGAAGGGAAAGTCACTTAGTTTTCTGACTTAAAACATGCAGAAATTAAGAGTCAAATGCTATGTGGAGGGATGGGGTAATTGGGTGATGGGCATTAAAGAGGGCACTTGGTGTAATAAGCACTGGGTGTTATATGCCACTGATGAATCACTGAACTCTACCTCTGAAATTAATAATACATTATATGTTAATTAAGTTTAAATTAAAAAAAAGATTCAAATACTATGGACACAACAATATTCAATGTCAGGATGTTTTAGCATTTTTTTCTAAAGGAGTGTGTGTGTAATATTGTTTCAGTGCCTAGTTAGTGAAAAGTAATGTGTTTTCTAAGACTTTACCTACTTTATGTAGCTGCTGTTCTGCTCTTTTACCATTCTGATCAGTGTTATTAGTAGAATTATTAGAGTAAGCTCTGGATAGTTGGTTTTTATAGGTTAACCCACAAGCAATTAATGAAATCACAAAGAAAGGGATAAGGATGCAGCCTATTAAGATGCATTACAGTGACACACATATTCTACAATTTAAAATAAAGGACATACCAAGCAAAGACTCAAGCCCATGCTTTGATATTATTTCACCTTCATGCTTGGATAACTCTCCTAATAGGCCACCATGGTGAGAGACTTGTATTTCATAGTTCAAACTACAGTGGTAAGGAGTTTAATGTTTACTGAATTCTAAAAATCTGCTTCTGCTGCTTCTATAGCACACACAATCATAATCCTTCCTCACTGTATGCAGAATAAACAAATGTCTAAATCATGAAAATAGCTTTAAGATAATTATTTAAGTAATTAATTTTATTGGAGACTCTTATAATACAGGGATTATGAAGGATTTGAATAATTAATAGTGATACTAGATAATATAAAATGTATAATTTTAAACCTATTCAAGTGGTATATGTAAATCTTGTATATGCTTATATATTTATTTCACAGAACTGTGTACTTTTATCAGTATTTATCAGTACAACATAGGGCTTTCCCTAATTTCATTATTTCATGACACACTTATATGCATAATTGTATGCATATTACATACGCACACATATTTGTGTATAAGCACTTTCACATTTTGTCAGTCTAATATGGCTTATTGTCTTTACATTTCAGTAATGTTAAGTCAATTCATAAGGAGCTATTTTGTATTATTATTTTATATTTTTCTATTTTGTTATAAAAGTTAGAAGTCCCTTTTATATAAATACGTATTTATCATTTTATATCTCTTTCTTGCTTTCCTTAATTTAATGAAGAATAATTTAACACATTATCCACATTTGTCTTAATTTACACTATTTTATGGTAAAATGAGTGCATGTCTTTCAAGTTTCAGTGGTTTGATTGATGTAACCTAAAATATATTAGTTATATGGCAACTAATAACATGTCTTACTGGCTAATACAGTAACTGTTATAACAAAAGCTTGTTACCCTCTTATAAACTCATTAACAAAACAGTCTCATTATGTTTTTATTCCTATTTCCAAATGGGAGAATGAAAGCATAGCCTCATTTCTTTCTATCTTTTTTTTTAAATTTTATTATGTTATGTTAATCACCATACAATACATCATTGGTTTTTGATGTGGTGATCCATGATCCATTGTTTTCATATAACACCCAGTGCTCCATGCAGTACATGCCCTCTTTAATACCCATCACCGGGCTAACCAATCCCCCTTCCCCATTTTTTTCTATCTTTTTAAAATATGTTCATTCAAAATGATCACTTGATAATACTGTACATTGTCATTTTATTTAAGAAGAAAATGAAATGACTTTTTTCTTCTAGACTCTAGATAGAAGACCTCAGCTGTCATTTCATGAAATACAACTGTATATTATGAACCATGCTGAATCTACTAAATACCTTTTTAGTGAGGTGCTGCAGAACATTCCAATCACCTCCAAAAGTTCTTTGGTGTTCTTTTACAGGCAAATTTTACCCCCACCCCAGGAAACCACTGATCTGCTTTCTATCAATATAGATTACATTTACTTTGATATAAATGATATCATACAATAAAAACTTTTGTGAATAGCTTCATTTGTTCAGTATAATGCTTTTGAAATTCATCCATCAGTTGCTGAGAAGTCTTCATTGTGTAAATATACACAATTTATGTGCCCAGTGTACTACTGACACATATTTAGGTTTTTCCAATTTGGGGATATTATGAATAAAATTACTATTAACATTCAACTACAATCTTCTGTGGACGCTTATTTCCTTGGGTAAATAAGGAATGGTAAATACATGTATATATTTGTAAGAAACTTTCAAACTCTTCTTCAAAGTGGTTGTAACCATTTTGCCTTATAGCAGTAATATATGAAAATTCCAGTTGCTCCATATCCTTGGCAACATTTCATGTTTTAAGTTTTTGTTGTTGTTGTTTTAAATTTTAGCCATTCTGAAGGATATGTAGTAGCAATTCACTGTAGTTTAAACTTGCATTTCTCTAATGGCTAATGATTTGTAGCATCTTTTCATGTGCTTAATGACCATTCATTTTCATTTATATTTTTTGGTGAAGTGCCTGTTAAGATCTTTTGCTAAATTTTAAAATCCAGTTGTTTATTTTATTAAGTTGTAAATGTTCTTTATGTATTGTGGATACAAGTCCCTTCTCAGATTTCAAAATTGTGAATATTTTATCCCAGTCTGTGCTTTGCTTTTTTCATTTTCTTAATGTCTTCTTTTGAAGAACAAAAGCTTTTTAATAGTGGGGAAATTTAATTTATTAATTTTTTTCTTTTATGCTTAGTGTTTTTAGGGGTTCTGACAAAGAAAATTTTTGTTTACCAAGATTGTGAGGATTTTCTCCTAAGTCTTATTCTAGAAGTTTTATGCTTTTAACTTCTACATTTAGATTTGAGATCCATTTCAAATTAATAATTGTCCATGGTATGATATAGTAACTGTGGCTTTTGTATTTGTTTTACATACAGATGTTTAATTATTCCAGCAATATTTGTTGAAAAAATCATCTTTTCCCTATTGAATTAACTTGGCAATATATCAAAAACCAATTGAACATATGTCAGTCTATTTCTAGAATCTGTTATCTCCCATTTATCTACTTGCCTATTGTTATGTTTTATCTAGATATAGGCATGCCCTCATGTTAAAAACAATATTTCTAGGCTCATGAGATGACCTCAAAATTACATATTATTTATATTAATGTAGTAAAAGTTGTACATTTCCTGAAACAGCATGAACTTTTATAATTATTCAAGCATAAATATTTTTAATATAGTCATATTATATTTATTCATATCATATTTATTAATTTTGATCTAGCTGACTCCCATTATAAATATGCACAACAATTAGAAATTGAAATTAGTAAATATAAGATAATTGAAACTTGAGATGAAATAGAGTTTTGATAATTGCCATGTTTTGACAATGATTCAATGCATTCCTGTTCAAGGTCTTCAGTACCATATAAAGATATAGTTTAAGAAACAGGCTCATAACTATAGAAAACAAACTGGTGGTTGCCAGAGGGGAGGAGTCTGGGGAGATAGGCAAAATAGGTGAAGGTGATTAAGAGATACAGATTTCCAGTTATAAATAAGTAAGTGTTGAAAAGTACAACATAGGGGATATAGTCAATAATACTGTAATAATTTTGTGTGTTGCAGATATTAACTATACTTATTGGGGTGAGAATTTCTTAATGTATATAATTGTCAAATCACTATGTTGTGATTTGACAATGTATATTGTACACCTAAAACTAATGTTATATTTCAACTATAATTTGATTAAAAATTAAAAGCATAAAAATACATACATCCAGTAAAAAAATAAATAAATAAAATAAAGATATAGTTTGGAAAATTTTCCAAAATCCAGAATTATTTAATGCAAAAATAACTTGAACAGGGCACCTGAGTGGTTCAGTCGGTTGAGCATCTGCCTTTGGCTAGGGTCATGATCCCAGAGTCCTGAGATCGAGTCCCATGTCGGGTTCCCTGCTCAGTGGAGAGCCTGCTCCTCTGCCCCTCCCCGGCTTGTTCTCTCTCTCTCTCTCAAATTAATAAATAAAATCAAAAATATTTAAAAAAATAACTTGAACAAATAAATGTTAAATAAATACATAGTGCATGTAAGAAGTCTGCTGTCAAATTCCAGATTAGAAACAGATTGTTCATCTCTAAGAAATAGGGTTAGTCGAAGGAAGGAAAGAAAAAGAAAGAAAGAGAAAGAAAGAAAGAAAGAATGAAAGAAAGAAAGAAAGAAAGAAAGAAAGAAAGAAAGAAAGGAAGGAAGGAAGGAAGGAAGAAAGACAAAGAAAAAGAAAGAAAGAAAAGAAAGAGTGTTAATCAAAGAAAGGAAAATGAGCCCTTAACTACATTTCTGGGTAAAGCAATAACTTTTCAAGAAGAAATGATCAACATACTTTTAATTAAAAAAAAAAGAATTATGAGACACTGAAATAGAATTTATTTAATTGCAAAAACTATCCATTTAGGAGTGAAATAAATTGTTTACATCTTTATAAATGAAAATCTTTAATGAATTCTGCCTCCATTCTGTATCTTTACATCCTTGATTTATTGAGCCATTTATGAGCCAGCTTTTGGATTTCTAACTGTGAGTGCATCTCTGTGGCACACAACTCCATGGTCTCTCACCATATATATTTTTGTTGAAAGAATTAAAAATTATTTCATTTGCTCACATAACAAAAAATTGTTTAGCAAAATTTTTTATTCAAATGTTTTCTCAAAAACAAAATTAAAGTATATTTTCATATATAATTTATAGGATTATAAATTGGGTTTCAGTTACAATCTTTTTTAATATATGTATTTATGTTTAGAAAAATAAGTAATTGGGGCAGGGGGGAGCTGGGTGGCTCAGTTCGTTGAGCATCTGACTCTTGATTTTGGCTCAGGTCATGATCTCAGGATTGTGAGATCAAGCCCCACATCTGGTTCATGCTTAACACAGGGTCTGCTTGAGATCCTCTCCCTCTGCTCCTTCCCCTGTATGCACATGCATGCTCTTTCTCTCTCTCTCTTTCTCTAAAATGAACAAAATAAAATAAATCTTAAAATGAAAAAAGAAAAAGTAACTAGATCTAGATGGAATCAGAAATTTTCCATTATTTGGGTGGAAATGTCTTAATTTAAAAAATCGATTTTATTAAAATCATGAAAATTTTATTTTATGACTAGATATATATCCTATTTTATATATTTTGAATATTTTAACCATCTTTGACCTAAATTCCTGTACACCTTATGATGTTGATTGAAACAATTCTCTTTTGGAATTTACATAATTGTGCCTTTACTTATTTTTAGAAAGACTACATAAAAGGCAATTCATGAGGTTTTTTTATATTTTAATTTACTGACTTGATAGTGTTGTCATGTTAAAAAGGTTTATTTGACATAAGGCAGCTATTTTACTAATGCCAGGTAGATAAACCTCTAATTTTTCAAGTAGTCTAAGGGCCAGCTCCACAACCATATAATATGAATCATATTAGACTGTTAGTAGATTTTTGCTGCTTTTTTTTCCAAATGTCTCATGAAGCAAAAATTCAGTTTATGGTAGAGCAATAATAATTCACCTTAAATTCCAGGGCAGTATCACTTTTTTTCTTTTCTTTCTTTTTTTAATTCCAGGAATGTAGTGATTCAAAAGTGGCCATGTGTTTGGAGAGTAGATATTCCAAAACAAATACTTTATAAAAAGAATTACATGCTTCTCAATTTATTATGTGTCAAGAAACATCTGTAGAGGTGATTATTTCCCTTGTAATAAGCCTAGTAAGGGCAATTGCAGAACTTTAAATATCTAAGTGGTAATCATTAAGGTTTACATTTAGGATATCACTCAAATTGCCAGTCTGCTCTAGACAGCTACTGAAAGAGCCCCAATTCCTTATTAAGAAATTCATCTTTCTTGAAGTTAATATAAGATTAGATAGTTAAATCTGGCCAGTTGTTACTGACATATTATTATTTTTTGTATTTGAAAGTATGACTGAAGCAGACCTGCCATCACCAAGGCTGAGGATGAGTGGCTTTTTATTATGTGCTTATAGTCACTATTGTATTGTTCACATTTACCTGCTGCCATTTTGGTCATGTATTGGTTAACTGACAAGTGAGACAGCTGGGATTGAATATTTAGTTATAACTCCCTGAAGAAAGTAACTTATGTATGTTTTATAACTACAGTTATAATTCTGCTCTGCCACAAAAATTGTGCATGATTATATTTGCCTTCCTAATAAGGAGGCTCTACCTCTAAGCATTTGGGAAAAACAAAACAAAACAAAACAGAAACCACAGAAATTACATGGGCTTCAAAATGGAAAGTCTGGGAAAAAGGTTGGTTGAACTGAGAAGAGAAGTGGCAAAATGACCTGAGCCAATTTGGCCTATCAGTAACTGGGAAATTCTTGTGGTAATATTAGAATTTGTGTGGAAGACAATGCAGGCTATATGTCTTCTCAACCACAGCCTGGATACCAGGTAGGTTGTTATATTGAAATGTAATTTGAAAGGTCATTAAATTACTTTTGAATTGAGAGGTCAGTTTTAAGCAAACATATCAACATTTATTATCGAGCAGGAAAAAAAGAAAGAAACAGAACAGTTGCACAACATCCTAAGCCTGTAAGCACTGTGAAAGCTTTATGCATAAAAGGTTCACACCTTGGAGGATTCAATACCTTTATGATAACAATCTCTATTCAGAGTTGGCATGTGGACATAAGAATAGCAAGGAACTAGGATAATGTGTCTCAATGTATCGCTTATTTTGTAAGCTCTTGCAGACCAGTAGTTTTGTAAAATACAATAAAGAATGAGTTACTAGAAAAAATTTAATACAAGTCCCTGGTGGCTTTTGTTGGTATGTTTGTTTTGCTATTAGATTTAAAGCTTAAAGATGAAATTATCCTGACAAATTACTATAAATATTTCCTACTCTCAATTTCTGAACAGTATCAAACAGTTTACCCAGCCATCACTGGATTAAACTTTATGTGGAACTGATCTAGAAGATCCAGAACCTTGTTTCACTTATTTTTAGGCTATAGGGCCAAATTATTATACTCTGTTCTTATAATGACGAAGACACTACAATTTTTCTAACCACCTATTGTAATCCTTAACACTCTTTATTTTTTCAAAAGAAATTTATTTAATAATTCTTATGCTAATTAAGAACACTCCACTATAGATTTGGAAAACAATATTTGAAATCCTTAAGTAATCTGCTCTGGAGAGTTGAGTCTTGATTACTGTACTTTTTCTTTTTCTAATTTTTTATTATTATGTTAATCACCATACATTACATCATTAGTTTTAGATGTAGTGTTCCATGATTCATTCTTTGTGCATAACACCCAGTGCTCCATGCAGAACGTGCCCTCTTTAATACCCATCACCAGGCTAACCCATCCTCCCAACCCCCTCCCCTTTAGAACCCTCAGTTTGTTTTTCAGAGTCCATCGTCTCTCATGGTTCGTCTCCCCCTCCAATTTCCTCCCCTTCATTCTTCCCCTCCTGCTATCTTCTTCTTTTTTTATTTTTTTCTTTTATTATTTGTTTCAGAGGTACAGATCTGAGATTCAACAGTCTTACACAATTCACAGCACTTACCAGAGCACATACCCTCCCCAGTGTCTATCACCCAGCCACCCCATCCCTCCCACACCCACCATTCCAGCAACCCTCAGTTTGTTTCCTGAGATTAAGAATTCCTCCTATCAGTGAGGTCATATGATACATGTCTTTCTCTGATTGAATTATTTCACTCAGCATAATACCCTTCAGTTCCATCCACGTCATTGCAAATGGCAAGATGTCATTCCTTTTGATGGCTGCATAATATTCCATTGTATATATACACCACATCTTCTTTATCCATTCATCTGTCGATGGACCTCTTGATTCTTTCCACAGTTTGGCTATTGTGGACATTGCTGCTATAAACATTGGGGTGCACGTACCCTTTCGGATCCCTACTTTTGTATCTTTGGGGTAAATACCCAGTAGGGCAATTGCTGGATCGTATGGTAGCTCTATTTTCAACTTTTTGAGGAACCTCCATACTGTTTTCCAGAGTGGCTGCACCAGCTTGCATTCCCACCAACAGTATAGGAGGGTTCCCCTTTCTCCGCATCCCCGCCAACATCTGTCGTTTCCTGATTTGTTAATTTTAGCCATTCTGACTTCTGTGAGGTGGTGTCTCATTGAAGTTTTGATTTGGATTTCCCTGATGCCGAGCGATGTTGAGCACTTTTTCATGTGTCTGTTGGCCATTTGGATGTCTTCTTTGGAAAAATGTCTGTTCATGTCTTCTGCCTATTTCTTGATTGGATTCTTTGTTCTTTGGGTGTTGAGTTTGATAAGTTCTTTATAGATATTGGATACTAGCCCTTTATCTGTTATGTCATTTGCAAATATCTTCGCCCATTCTGTCGGTTGTCTTTTGGTTTTGTTGACGGTTTTCTTTGCTTTGCAAAAGCTTTTTATCTTGATGAAATCCCAATAGTTCATTTTGGCCCTTGCTTCCCTTGCCTTTGGCGATGTTTCTAGGAAGAAGTTGCTGCGGCTGAGGTCAAAGAGGTTGCTGCCTGTGTTCTCCTTTAGGATTTTGATGGACTCCTGTCTCACATTGAGGTGTTTCAACCATTTGGAGTCTATTTTTGTGTGTGGTGTAAGGAAATGGTCCAGTTTCATTCTTCTGCCTGTGGCTGTCCAATTTTCCCAAGACCATATGTTGAAGAGACTGTCTTTTTTCCATTGGACATTCTTTCCTGCTTTGTCAAAGATGAGTTGACCATAGAGTTGAGGGTCCATTTCTGGGCTCTCTATTCTGTTCCATTGATCTACGTGTCTGTTTTTGTGCCAGTACCATACTGTCTTGATGATGACAGCTTTGTAATAGAGCTGGAAGTCCAGAATTGTGATGCCACCACATTTGCTTTTCTTTTTCAACATTCCTCTGGCTATTCAGGGTCTTTTCTGGTCCCATACAAATTTTAGGATTATTTGTTCCATTTCTTTGAAAAAAGTGGATGGTATTTTGATGGGGATTGCGTTGAATGTGTAGATTGCTCTAGGTAGCATTGACATCTTCACAATATTTGTTGTTCCAATCCATGAGCATGGCACGTTTTTCCATTTCTTTGTGTCTTCCTCAAATTCTTTCATGAGTATTTTATAGTTTTCTGAGTACAGATCCTTTGCCTCCTTGGTTAGATTTATCCCTAGGTATCTTATGGTTTGGGGTGCAATTGTAAATGGGATCGACTCCTTAATTTCTCTTTCTTCTGTCTTGTTGTTGGTGTATAGGAATGCCACTGACTTCCGTGCATTGATTTTATATCCTGCCACTTTACTGAATTCCTGTATGAGTTCTGGCAGTTTTGGGGTGGAGTCTTTGGGGTTTTCCACATAAAGTATCATATCATCTGCAAAGAGTGAGAGTTTGACTTCTTCTTTGCCGATTTGGATGCCTTTTATTTCTTTTTGTTGTATGATTGCTGTGGCTAGGACTTCTAATACTATGTTGAATAGCTGTGGTGATAGTGGACATCCCTGCCGCATTCCTGACCTTAGGGGGAAAGCTCTCAGGTTTTCCCCATTGAGAATGATATTTGCTGTAGGTTTTTCATAGATGGCTTTTATGATATTGAGTATGTACCCTCTATCCCTATACTCTGAAGAGTTTTGATCAAGAAACAATGCTGTACTTTGTCAATTGCTTTTTCTGCATCTATTGAGAGGATCATATGATTCCTGTTCTTTCTTTTGTTAATGTATTGTATCACGTTGATTGATTTGCAGATGTTGAAGCAACCTTGCAGCCCAGGGATAAATCCCACTTGGTCGTAGTGAATAATCCTTTTAATGTACTGTTGGATTCTATTGGCTAGTATTTTGGTGAGAATTTTTGCATCCATGTTCATCAAGGATATTGGTCTGTAATTCTCCTTTTTGATGGGGTCTTTGTCTGGTTTTGGGATCAAGATAATGGTGGCCTCATAAAATGAGTTTGGAAGTTTTCCTTCCATTTCTATTTTTTGGAACAGTTTCAGAAGAATAGGTATGAATTCTTCTTGAAATGTTTGGTAGAATTCCCCTGGGAAGCCATCTGGCCCTGGGCTTTTGTTTGGGAGATTTTTGATGACTGCTTCCATTTCCTTAGTGGTTATAGGTCTGTTCAGGTTTTCTGTTTCTTCCTGGTTCAGTTTTGGTACTTGATACATCTCTAGGAATGCATCCATTTCTTCCAGGTTATCTAATTTGCTGGCATAGAGTTGCTCATAATATGTTCTTAGAATTGTTTGTATTTCTTTGGTGTTGGTTGTGATCTCTCCTCTTTCATTCATGATTTTGTTGATTTGAGTCATTTCTCTTTTCTTTTTGATAAGTCTGGCCAGGGGTTTGTCAATCTGGTTAATTCTTTCAAAGAACCAGCTCCTAGTTTTGTTGATCTGTTCTACTGTTCTTTTAGTTTCTATTTCATTGATTTCTGCTCTGATCTTTATTATTTCTCTTCTCCTGCTGGGTTTAGGCTTTATTTGCTGTTCTTTCTCCAGCTCCTTTAGGTGTAGTGTTAGGTTGTGTACTTGAGACCTTTCTTTTTTCTCGAGAAAGGCTTGTATTGCTATATACTTTCCTCTTAGGACTGCCTTTGCTGCATCCCAAAGATTTTGAACAGTTTTTTTTTTTTATTTTCATTGGTTTCCACGAATTTTTTTAATTCTTCTTTAATTTCCTTGTTGACCCATTCATTCTTCAGTAGGATGCTCTTTAACCTCCATGTGTTTGAGTTCTTTCCGACTTTCCTCTTGTGATTGAGTTCTAGTTTCAAAGCACTGTGGTCTGAAAATAGGCAGAGAATGATCCCAAACTTTTGGTACTAGTTGAGACCTGATTTGTGACCTAGGATGTGATCTATTCTGGAGAATGTTCCATGGGGACTAGAGAAGAATGTGTATTCCGTTGCTTTGAGATGGAATGTTCTGAATATGTCTGTGAAGTCCATTTGGTGCAGTGTGTCATTTAAAGTCTTTATTTCCTTGTTGATCTTTTGCTTAGATGATCTGTCCATTTCAGTGAGGGGGGTGTTAAAGTCCCCCCCATTATTGTTTTGTTTTCGATGTGTTTCTTTGCTTTTGATATTAATTACCTTATATAATTGGCTGCTCCCATGTTAGGGGCATAGATATTTACAATTGTTAGATCTTCTTGTTGGATAGACCCTTTAAGTAGGATATAGTGTCCTTCCTCATCTCTTATTACAGTCTTTGGTTTAAAATCTAATTCGTCTGATATAAGGATTGCCACCCCAGCTTTCTTTTGGTGTCCATTAGCATGGTAAATGGTTTTCCACCCCCTCACTTTCAATCTGTGGGTGTCTTTGGGTCTAAAATGAGCCTCTTGGAGACAGCATATTGGTGGGTCTTGTTTTTTAATCCAATCTGATAGCCTGTGTCTTTTGATTGGGGCATTTAGCCCATTTACATTCAGGGTAACTATTGAAAGATAGGAATTTAGTGCCATTGTATTGCCTGTAAGGTGACTTACTGTATATTGTTTGTGTTCCTTTCTGGTCTATCTTACTTTTAGGCTCTCTCTTTGCTTAGAGGACCCCTTTCAAGATTTCTTGTAGGGCTGGTTTTGTGTTTGCAAATTCCTTTAGTTTTTGTCTTGGAAGCTTTTTATCTCTCCTTCAATTTTCAATGACAGCCTAGCTGTATATAGTATTCTTGGCTGTATGTTTTTCTCGTTTAGTGCTCTGAATATATCCTGCCAGTCCTTTCTGCCTGCCAGGTCTCTGTGGACAGGTCTGTTGCCAATCTAATGTTTCTTCCATTGTAGGTTACATATCTCTTCTTCCGAGCTGCTTTCAGGATTTTCTCTTTGTCTCTGAGACTTGGAAGTTTTACTGTTGGATGTCGGGGTGTTGACCTATTTTTATTGATTTTGAGAGGGGTTCTCTGTGCTTCCTGGATTTTGATGCCTGTTTCCTTCCCCAAATTAGGGAAGTTCTCTGTTATAATTTGCTCCAATATAACTTCTGCCCCTCTCTCTCTTTCTTCTTCTTCTGGGATCCCAATTATTCTAATGTTGTTTCATTTTATGGTATCGCTTATCTCTTGAATTCTGCCCTCGTGATCCAGTAATTGTTCATCGCTCTTTTTCTCAGCTTCTTTATTTTCCATCATTTGATCTTCTATATCACTGATTCTCTCAGCTACCTCATTTATCCTAGCAGTTAGCGACCCCATTTTTTATTGCATCTCATTAATAGCCTTTTTGATTTCAACTTGGTTAGATTTTAGTTCTTTTATTTCTTCAGAAGGGTTTCTCTAATAACTTCCATGCTTTTTTCAAGCCCAGCTATTATCTTTAAAGTGATGATTCTGAACTCTAGATCTGACATCGTACTAATGTCTGTATTGAGTAGGTCCCTGGCAGTCAATACTACCTCTTGTTCTTTTTGTTGAGGTGATTTTTCCATCTTGTCATTTTGTCCAGAGGAGAATAGATGAATGAGAGAACAAAATGCTAACAGGGTAAGAACGTCCCCAGAAAGTATACTCTAAACAAATTAGAAAAGACCTGAAGCAGTGGGAAAAGAAAGGGAAAGATAGCAAAAAGAAAAACAAACAAAAAAAAAAAGAAAAAGAAAAAGATAAAAACAAACAAAAACAGAAGAAAACAAAAAAAAACAGAATATGATCAAGTATGATCAGGCTGGTGCATAGATGAGTGCCACACACTAGATTTTGGGTGTATTTTGGTCTGTTAGAAGAAAGTGCCTTCCAAAATTTTAAAGAAAGAAAAACTTATATATGTACAAAATAAGGGTTGATATAATGAAGGGATGGAATATGACTGTAAAGATGAAAATTATAAAAAATTGTATAAAAGGAATTGATAAGAAGTTGTTTGAAAAAAGAAAGAAGAGGATTAAAAAAAAAAGAAAAAAAAGGGATAGAATGTAATCAGGCAGGGGAGTAGAAAAAAACCATACACTAGAGATTTAGGGTATATTTTGATTTGTTAGAAGAAACTATCTCAAAATTTTAAAAAGAGAACAACTTATATATATATGCCAAAAATATGGGTAACTACTATGAAGGGATAGAATATGACTCTAAAAATGAAAAATAAAAATGTTTTTTTTTAAAAAGGGATTGATGGGGCACCTGGGTGGCTCAGATGGTTGGGCGTCTGCCTTCGGCTCGGGTCATGATCCCAGGGTCCTGGGATCGAGCCCCGCATCGGGCTCCCTGCTCCGCGGGAAGCCTGCTTCTCCCTCTTCCACTCCCCCTGCTTGTGTTCCCTCTCTCGCTTATCTCTCTCTGTCAAATAAATAAAATCTTTATTAAAAAAAAAAAAAGGGATTGATAAGATGTTGGTTGAAAAAGGGAAAAAGTAAAATTCAAAAAAAAAAAAGAAAAAAGACAGTTAAAAAAAATTAACTTTGAAAGACTAAAGAATCATGGTAAAAAAGCCATGAATTCTATGTGCAGTAAATCGGTAACCTTGGTCTTGGCTGGCTGTTCTCACTGATCTTCTGGGGAGGGGCCTGTTGCCGTGGTTCCCAAATGTCTTTGCTGGAGGCGGAATTGCCCTGCCTTTACCCAGTCGGGGCTACTTAATCTGCTTGGGTTTGCTCTCGGGAGCTTTTGTTCCCTTCAAGCTTTCTGTACAGCTTTGGAGGCTGAGAGTGAAAATGGTTGCCTCCCAATTTCCACCCGGAGGAGCTGACAACTCGGGGCCCCACTCCTCAGTGAGCCCCCAGAGAAAAGCAGTCAGTCACTCCCGTCTCTCTGGTCTCCAGCCGCACTCCGCGGTCACTGGGCCTGTGACTGCGCGTTTCTCTCTCTGGCACCCGACCCCGGGTGGAGTCTCCAAACCCAGCAGATCCCTGCAGTGCGCTCCAGCACCTCTCCTCCCGGGGGAGGAAGGTGAGTCTCCCCAGATCTGCCGCTTGTTGGGTCCCTGCTAGAAGAGCAGTGGCCCGACTGTGCTGCAGATCACGGTTTATGGAAACCTGAAGCTGAGAGCCCGTTCCTCGGTTCTGTCTCTGCAGCCGGCTTCCCCGCTCCGATAACTGGGAGCTCTGCTGCGCTCAGGCACTCCCGGTCTTTTTGTGACCCCGAGGGTCCTGAGACCACACTGTCTAGCGAGGGTTCCACCCGCTGCTTAGCCACTGGAGCGACGTCCCTCAGTGGAGCCGACTTCTAAAAGTTCCGATTTTGTGCTCTGAGGCTCTATCACTTGCCAGATGCAGCTGACGGAGACCCCCTCCCCCGCCATCTATCCTCCTGAATATCACCTCAGATTCACTTCTCTGCACGTCCTACCTTCCAGAAAATGGTCGCTTTTCTGTTCCGAGAGTTGTTGCTATTCTTTTCTTCGATCTCCTGTTGAGTTTGTAGGTGTTCAGAATGGTTTGATCCCTATCCAGCTGAATTCCTGAGACCAGACAAAATCCAGGTCTCCTACTCCTCCGCCATCTTGCTCCGCCCCCCCCTTTTTTTAAGATTTTATTTATTTGATAGAGAGAGAGTGAGCGAGAGAGGGAGAGAAGGAGCAGAGGGAGAGGGAGAAGCAGATTCCCCACCGAGCAGGGAGCCCGACATGGGGCTCAATCCCACCAACACTGGGCTCGATCCTCGGACTCCAGGATCATGACCCAAGCCAAAGGCTTTACCGACTGAGCCATCCAGGCACCCCTTGATTACTGTACTTTAACACTAACTGTCCCTAAACACAACAATGTTTTTCTATTTTAACAAAAATTTCAATATATATTATTAAAGACAACAAAAACAACGAAAGGTCAGAACCAAAATGATTATTTGAGTTGAGTTTAAAGAAAGACTTCCTTCACTTAGGTGATCAAATGGTATAAAATCTCTAGGAAACCTAAGACTGTATACCTCCCTTGCATTAAGTAAAGTTACATCTCGAAACACATTTGCCATTAGTCCATCACCTTCTGTACATTTCCAGTGTAGATAATACATGAAAGTTCTGTGTCCGAGATTGTTTTACCAATACAGAAACAAAGACTGGAGCAGATGCAAAAGAAGAGTTCTGTAGATCAAACAGATCTAAGAATATCCTTCAACCAGACCTTCTAAACCTGGACTTGTGGTTCAAATATCTCCTAGCTTCTAGTATTTTTCATGAAACCATGTTTTTTTTTGAGATTTCATGTACTTAACGAATTTTTGTCTTCTCTTAGTCATTACTCATAATCATTTCTGGCAGTAAACAAAATAACTACACCCAGCTGTAGCCTATTTCTACCTAAAAGTTCTTTAGAACTATAGAAATGTTACAGTGATTCCAGATTTTAGAAAATTAAAAAAATTATATTTTGGCTGGCTACTGGTAATAAAAATGACAAATTAAATTCCTACTTTCTTGACCATATGCTTACTACTTTGAGTATTTAACATTTTCTTTATAAACTCTTTCCTTTGACCAATGTCCTTTACTGCAGGCTTAATTTTAATAATAAATCCTCTGAAAGCTACAGATAGACTGTTTTTACTTCAAGAGTTTTATATATTTTAAAAATTTAACACTTGATACTAGATTTATGGTTGAGAAATAAATTTAAAGTTGATGCTCCACTTTGAGAACGATTAATGTGCCCTATAATCTTATGTTGATTGAAATCAAGAGAATGATAGAGAATGTTTGCTTAGCAAGTACTGTTTTAAAGCATGAAAAGTTACATACTAAAAATAATTGCATTTGGCATCCACTTTTCTTCATGATGATTCACTAGGTCAAAAGATTTCATTTTTACTAAAATAAATTTCAGCTGAGTGCTAAAATGATGTATTAGAGTTGGTGCCATCATTTTCTGGTACTTTCTTGTAAAATGACAATATGATTGCATATTAGGCTAATATTCTATACAGTTTCATACCTTGGTGAATACATCATAGATAGTAAGGATTATTTTAATTTTATACTTGATGGTTCTTTTCTGTGCGTTGATTGCTAACGATAAAATTTGTGATGATAGATCTAAATCAATTTTAATATAACATTTACACAATACTCATGCAATCATCATATACCTTAACTTCAAACAAACTTTTTGTCACAAAAATGTGATGTATAGCATTTTTATTATAAATGGAATAAACTGAGTATACATTTTATATAAGGAAGCCAAAGCAGTAAATATTTTTTATAAAGACACCTTTAATCAAGACATAAAACTTGACCTCGAGATGCCACCAATTATCCATTGTGACTGAAATGTAATGAGTTAGCATAATTTATAAAATCTGCTAATTGCCCTTCATGGTCATGGATATTAATCCAGCTCTTAATATAAATAAGTCATGGAGCCTGTTAAACATTTAATGTAGAAAAATTAGGCATTTTTGAGACATAATGGGATCTTATTATTGTGTTGTGCAATTCCTGGTTTATAGTCTCTCCAGAAGTGCTTTTTATTTGCATCCATTTTGTTTATCAATGAGCAAATACCTATTGAATACCTACTAGGTGTCAGATTCTGCTCTCTCATGGAACTTACATCCTAACAACTTAAACAATAAACAAACAGGTAAATATATAACGTAATTTAGGTAGTGGTCACTGCTATGCAAACAAGTAGAGAAGAACAGTGAATGTTGACAGTGGGGTTGTGGGAGATACGCAAGTTTAGACAGGGTGAGGAGTAATATTTGAGCAGAGATATGAACCAAGTAAAACAAGGGAAAGGAAAGTAATTCTAAACATGATCATTTAAGAATGAGGGATAGGTTTGTTGCAGTTCCTTGGTGATTTGTATCATGCTTATAAAGAACATGATTGCTATCTCTAACTCTTAGCATGCTGATAAGGTGATAGTTGTTTAGAAAGAACGGTAGTGATTTATTGAGATTCCATTCCTGAGAGTCACTTGTGAAGGTAATCAGTGATAAGTTCCATATCAGTATTCCAGGCTTTTGCAATTTCATCATGGACTGTGACAACATATTTGCATACAAATTATCCTGCAGTGTTGTAATATAAATAATCCAAGTCATATAAATTGAAAAGCATCATCCTAAAAGAGATTTTGGGAAACGTTATTTTCAAGGAGAATTCTGGGATTTTTGTTCTAACATCCTCACTATTGACTGATTTTAAGTCGATCATAAGATCAATTGTTTGAGAAAGATATGCCGTAATACCACTCACATCAGTAGATTCTGTCTCCTTTTACCTCCTTTTTTGTTCTTTCATCCAACATGTAATTGATTCCACGTGGTCTGCCACACAGCCATGCCCTTACAAAACAAAATATCTACTTGTCCCTGCAATCTAATCTCTGTCAATGCTGCTACCATTTTCTTAATCACTCAGCTGGAAATCTTGGTGAAATCTTTGAGTCTTCCTTGGCCAAATCCACATCTATTTCAGTCACCAACTCCTGTCCACTCATGTTTTGTTTTCTCAAGAATTAAGCTCAGGGGGCACCTGGGTGGCTTAGCCGGTTGGGCGTCGGACTCCTGATTTTGGCTCAGGTCATGATCTCGGAGTCCTGGTATCAAGCCCCACATGGGCTCCATGCTCAGCAGGGTCTCTGCTTCAGATTCTTTCCCTCTGCCCCTCCCCCCACTCATGCTTGTGCTCTGCAAACTCTCTCTCTCTCAAATAAAGAAATAAATCTTAAAAAAAAAAAAAAAAGAATTTGGGGCACCTGGGTGGCTCAGTTGGTTAAGCATCTACCTTTGGCTCAGGTCACCATCCCAGGGTCCTGGGATTGAGCCCTGTATTGGGCTCCCTATTCAGCGGGGAGCCTGCTTCTTCCTCCCTTCTGCCCCTCCTTCCCCCCACCCCTGCTCCTGCTCTCTCTCTTGCACTTTCTCTCTCTCTCTTAAATAAATAAATAAAATCTTTAAAAAAAAATAAGTTCAGCATTTTGCATGTAAGACTAGAGTCTGAACTTAAAGCAAAGCTTCAGAGCTTTCTTTGGGCTCAGGACCATGGAGGATGTGACACAGCAGGAATGGCTCATCCTCAGAGATGGGGATACATATGTATCATATGTAAAATAACCAGGTAATTCTGATAGATCTCTTTTGGGAATATGCTCCCTTGTCTGTACACTCTTCTCCCTTCTAGTTGCTTATTTCTAGAATGGCAGAGGTATTGCTTAGCACAGAATGAAGAGACCTAAGTAAATGTTGTAGTTCTGTTGTATGTTTAGCCAAGTCAGTTAATCTCTGACCTGCTTTAATCATTTATAAATTAAAACACGACTCTATTTACCATTTACAGTTCTTATGTTGGACAAATGCAGTGATAAATACTAAAAATCTTTGAAATAAATAATATTCTACACACAGAAAGGAAAATAGTATTATTGTAGTTAATTAACATTGAGTGAATGAAACTTTAGTCTAATTTTACTACTTTAGACCTCACATTCTGTATTTTACATTAAAGAATTTGAATTAAAAATTAGTTCTCAAATGATATCCCCTCTCACTGCAAAACAGAATTGCCTGACTTGAAGCTAAAATCAAAAGAATATAAGTATTTCAAGCCAAGTATAATGATAGCTACAAAATCAATGAAGACTGCATATTGGAGAGGGTCTTTATTTAAGATGGTGTTTTTTGCCAAATATAAACCCCCATCTTTAGTAAATCATCTCTAAAATCAGCCTTCTTTAATGAATTGTTTCAAACATTTTTAATATTAGCAAAATTAGTAACTGCCATGTTGATATTATTAAAAAAGATAACTCTCAGGTCAATGGATACTTTATTTTCAAAGTAATGAAAATTCTAGGCATTCCTCCAGATTTTTTAAGAGTTAACCATTAGATATTACCTTTAAAAGTGTTACTCATCAGGGGTGCCTGGGTGTCTCAGTTCGTTAAGTGTCTTACTCTTGATTTCAGCTCAGGTCATGATCTCAGAGTCCTGAGATCCAGACTGGGTCAGGTTCCGTGCTCAATGGGGAGTCTGCTTGAAATTCTCTCCCTCTGCACCCCCCAACCCCTGCAATGCACCTGCACGTGCTCTCTCTCTCTCAAATAAATAAATCTTTTTAAAAAGTGTTACTCATCAAAAACTAGAAATCATTGTTCTGTTTTGTAAAAATTATTATGCAGAATGGAGACTTAAAATCATTGTCTTTCTTTGCTGTGGTATTATTTTAAGGAGTATATAATAAAAGTACATGGCTGAGCAATCAATGTTAATATTATCCCAGATAATATTAAAGATTCTTGGTCACATACTTCCTAAAGCATAAAATAAACATATTTCAAATATATTTGTTTTTTATACTTATTTCAAGAACAAAATTATTTCTCTTATAGAGGTGATTATTTGACAAAAGAAAGTAAACTTTCATTCAAATGAGATATTTACACCACAGGGTTAACCAAATAAAAGCCACTTTTATGACCTAGCAAATGGCTCATAGTATCAGTCCAAAAAAGAAATCTGAACATCCATAAATTATGCACAATTTTATATGTAATCAGGGGATAGAAAGCAATCAAGAATGCCTTTGGTTAATTGTACATTCTTTCTTCTTTCCTATTGCTGGCTCAGTCTTTCCTATAATTCTACAGGCAATACAGCCCCAGATGTCTAAAAATGAATTTTTAGGAAATTTTAATTGATAGCGTTCAGATATGGATAATTGAATTTACCAATCTATCACTCTATGCCTGGCAAGTGTATAAATAGCCCCTAGAACTCTAGTTGGAGGAAGTAATTCTATAATTCAGTAAAAGTCCATTATAATATAACTCACTTCCAGGGTCTTTGACTATACTTCTTGCTTGATTCATATACTTCTCTTTCGGCTAGTTGGGGGGGCACAGCGATGTTGGCCACTTGGCAGCAGGCATGGTTTTCTCTTCCAGCTTTCACTGCTTGAGAGTTTTTTTCCCTCCTACTTCCCTTTCCACTGCAATCTAGGATATCGTTTGGGTTCAGTCTCTCAAACCCAGCTCCTGCTTCCCATTTCTCTGTTGAGTCAGATCAGGACCTTGGCTTTCAGTGGTGAAAGTAGAACAACCTAGGGGCACAAGAATGATAACGAAATCTTCCCTCTATGTCCTTCCTTACTCTGCCTCCATCCTCATAGCCCCCAGTGCCTATTTTCTTACTTCTTATTGTCCACCCACTTTTTCCCTAACATGCATGCACAGAAACACACATCCTATTCCTCAAATGACATATTTAACTGAGTTAGGTGAGCTTAGGTTTCTTCTGCAATCTGAAAATACTTTCCAGGCTTTGTAGCCATCAATTTTCCACTATTACCCACTGACCTTGTCTTTCCTACAGGGTCTATACTATGTTTATAATGTATACTATGTATGCGATCCTTATGTATTGCACAGGAGAGGGGGATGGGTAGATAAAATGGCTAGGGGCTTACAAATTTTTGTGGGGAAAGGCATTTCAGATTTTTTTCATAATTTTATGAGTAATAAAGGTTTTCATAATTTTATGAGTAATAGAGGTGGCGGGGAGGGAATAGGGAAAGACCTTAAGCAGGCTCCACACCCAGCGTGGAGCCCGATAAGGGACTCAACCTCATAACCCTGAGATCATGACATGAGCCGAAATCATTTTTAAGAATGCCCAGGAAATTTCAAATTGATTTTGTGTTTATTTCTAAAATAGGAACAATGGAAAGAGATTACAGCCCATTTTATAGTGAAATCAGATCAAATGGATGATGGGAACACAAACTGATGCCCGTAGGACCTCAGAATAAACTGTGGGCTGAGCAACTCCAAAGAAAAAGAGTTTGGGCTGAGCAGGGCTATGAGGAAATACATCAGCGAATGTTCATGGTCCCATAAGCATTTATACAAGGATATATGGAATTGTCCTTCAATAGGCTGCACCATCCTGTACCTACTCCTAACCCATAGTTGCCCTGAGGAATCTTTAAGGATATGAGCAAGAATCCCCACGAGGGTCTTGGAGCTGAGTGTTGCATTTGAATTCTCCTTGAAAGACGTGTTTTGAATTTTTAGAACCTGTCAGCCAAACTTGGAACTATAACTCTCATCCCCCTGCCCCCACCTCCCAGGAAGCATTGTTATACATGCCAATTGTAACAATTATGTGTTTCCAATATACCATGAATAATGTATTTCAGGTGCCTAATTAATTTAAGAGACTTATAGATTGGCCAAAGACATAATTATAATAAGCTACATTATTTCTATGGGGAAAAAAAAAAACCATCCTGCATTCCAAATAAACTTTTGGAACACATTCCTCATTATTCGAAGTCAGCCTGTAGCAATTCAAATCATGTGCCTAGAATTCTCATAACATCATTAGTCCTGGTCCATCATGACAGTCTATAGAGGATATATTAGTCTGTTCTTTAGAACCAGTTTTGTCAGGGAATTTCTTTGTACTGTCATTGTAAAATGGGCTCATAAATAAAGCTGTGAGTTTTTTGTTTTTTTTTTAAATCAGTTTGGGCAATGTGGTCTATGTCATGATACTTCCCAGCATGAAGACATTTGGAGTAGACCATCTATTGCATCAGGTCATCTGGGAGTTTTAAGTTGCAGCAGGTTAGCAAAAAATTAAATGAAAGGACTGACCTTGTTTCATAGTTCTGAAAACATGAGACAATGTCTTATGTTTACAAATCTATTCCTGACAATACTCATCAGTTTTATTCACAATATCTTTTTAAAAATACAATTTTTCCGTTGACTTGAGGATAATAGCTTGCTAATATAAAATGAAATAAGCTTGGACATTCCTTGTTTAAATATCATTCACATGTTCACTTTTAATAAGTGAGTGTGTGTCAGGCATACCTAGTATGAGCCATTTGTTTTATGGTTTTAAAAATTAATGTGGGTAAATGCTTGGATTTTCCAAGAAAAAGAATTGTGATTTTTGTATCACTACATTTTTTTAAATTTACACTTAAACTTCTTCGTTTCTTCTTCTCTATGGGAACTTATAATCATAACTATAAGAACAACTCTAACATTTACTTTGAGACCAAGGCTAACAATGAAAAATGAAACTCAATAATAATATCCCAGCTGTGCAATAGTAGGGGAAAGGAAATGATAAAAAGCCATTTTCAGTAGAGCTGGAGAATATTATAAACCACTTACATTTATCTCTGTCATTTTCTCTGAAACAGCAATTATTCTCTCTAGTTTTGAATCTCCTAATGATCTGCAACTGCTTAATGTATTTTGTTGACTCTTTTATTATTGCCTTTCTTATACAAAATATGTGATACTACTAAAAGTTTGAAGAAAACACAGAAAGATATTAAGGCGTGACAAAAAGGATTAACTGTACTCTCTAATATTATGAGTAAAATATGGAAGGGATACAAATTTTCATATACCTAAATGTTTCCAGCTATGGAAAAGCAATTAACCAGATTAATTCATCTACAGTGAGTTACCATGGGTCTACGTGTGCTCCTATTTAAAATAGGCAAAGGAGAATTATTGGGGGAAGAACAGTTTTACTGGCTCACAATTTATAGAATGGCCAGTATAGATCAAATGCATCCAGTGATTTGGTGCAGTACTCTAGCTGCTTGAAAATGAGTTGGGCCTCTAGATCATCAGAAACCAAAGATACAATTTTCCACCTAAAAAGGGGATGGAGCCTGCTCCGGTAGACTGGATTAGATATGTCTGTCACCTATTTTGTGGCTGTGGATCTTAACAGAATCAATCAACTTTCTTGTGATTTATTTCTCCATTTTTGAGGTAAGCCAAGCAGAAACTATTTTTAAAAAAGGAACATAGCAACATAGCCTTATAATCATTTCCTACTATCTATTCCTTGACTTCCCCACCACCCAATAAAGTGAGATAAAAGGAATTTGTAATTACTCATGGGCATATCTTAAGGGATATGGATAGAACTTTTTCTTCTTCCAGTTTCTTAAAGACTGATTTGCTTGGTTATTTTACTACTTATTTGACAAAGACAATGTATGAAATCGATAGTCTGTTGATATTCTTACCTTCCTGGACAATTCAGAAAATAAAAAACAGTAACCTAAGGAGATCATCCATGGCTTTATTTCTTATGGACTAGGGATAACTTGTGGTCTGTAATTATAAATAACTAATAAAATTAATATAATTATCTGATTACAAAAAAAAAATCCCCAAACTCTAAAATGCACTTAGTAAACATTTTATGTGGAAGTATAGAATTGAAATCTAGTGGAGACCTTATTTGGTTCTACACATACTGTTATGGACTGAATGTTTGTCTCCTCCAAAAATATGTTGAAATCCTAACCTCCAATGTGATGGTATTAGGAAGTGGGACCTTTGAGAAGTAGTTAGGTTATAATGGTGGAGCTCTCATTAATGAGTTAAGTAACTTTATAAGTCCATGATCTTTAGAAGCAGAATCTTTGGCTTCACATCTTTCCCAGATCTCTTATTGCTAATATGTGATTTGAGAAGGTATTCTATCTTTTAATTATTTTATTTTGTAAAATAAATGGATAAAAATTCACAGTTAAATGAAGTAACTCACAATTTTTAAAATATAATAGTAAGTAAGAGCCACGGAGTTTTTTGAAGGGCAGAATACAGTGGCTCAGGCATTGGTGGCGGCAGGTGCTCTGCTTGATGGAATGACTGGTGTGGGCATCTGATAAGCCAGCAAATCTGAGTATCACTAACAAGTGACAAAACAGAAATGCCGCAGACAAAAAATAGCCACACAACCAAAAATTATAACTATGGAAAATAATGTAGCAGATTTTCCAGTTTTTTTAATAATAGATAACATTTATTGAACACTTCACCATGTGGAATTCTTTAAAATGTTAAATACCTGAAATCAAGTAGTCTTGAGACCCAGGAGCTGTTTTTCAGCTCAGCCATGGCCCACTGCCTGTTGCTTAATTCTTCGCTAATTTAAATTGCCAATTAAGGAAAAATGTGCCTTTAAGTGTGTGTGTCTGTGTGCGTCTGTGTGTGTGTATTCTATAAACACACACACACAAGCGTATATATATATATATATACGTTTATATATATATATATACAGTTCTATATGTATACATATATCGATTGTGATCATGTAGCATTGCAGATAACAGAAAACCATAATAGTTTTAGAAAATAAATATATACTTTTTCTCATATAACAAGAAATATTAAGTTACATAGTTGCTGATATTATTTTAGCTGCTCATCGAAGCCATCAGGCACCCAGGTTGTTTCTAACTTCTCCAATCTCTTAAGCTGTTGGATTTTTTCCTTGTGCATGTCACTTTGTGGTCAGAATGTGACAGCTCCATCTCAGATAGTCTGGTCTAGTTCAGTGAATAAGAAATACCCTCCTTCTGTGTGAGGTCTCAATGGAAGATTGAAAGGGCAGGTAGGAAAATGAGGAACTAGATCTTATGACTGTTTCACTGTGATCCATGTCCTAGAGCAGACAATGTTTGGGCCTGAAATGAAGTCAGGGTTCTTAATAAAAAAAGAATAGAGGAAAAGAATATGCTAGGTAGGCAAGTAGCAGAAGTCACCATAACAAGGATAAATAAAATCGTCATACTTGAAAGATGTTATGATAAATTATAAAGAATAATAAAGTATTTGTGAAACATGAGACAAGAGAAGTCCTTCCAAAATAATTGTGATCATTTATGTCTTTCATTTTAATTAGTGGAAGAAATTTTTAAATAATTCTCAGAAACTTCAGCAGATAATTCTATGGGTAGAAAAATAGTCACTGAATGAATAGACAGCCTTTTGTTGTTTTCTTAAATAGGCCAACTTTTGAGAGGGCTAATGTAGTATATTTGTAGTCCAAAAAATGGTTTCAACTGAAAATTTATTTTCAGGGACAAGAATCATCCTGGACTACAAAATGTGAGCTTATCCATGTTACATTAGGTGAGTGATTCTAGCTTACTTTAGTGGACAGACTACATCTGTTGTTCTATAGTTAGCATTTTCTCGGGCTGCCAGAAAGCATCTCATCACTTGGCATGTCCCACATATTAGACAGAGAGAAAAAAAGAGAAGAAAGCTGGAGTGCAGTTGCTGAAGGACCTGGACACTTAGAACTCTGAAGAAATGACAGCTGAGAACAGGCAGGCATGATGCTTCCTCTGTGGCTGTAATGAATTAGCAGCAAGTGTAGACAAGATCTGTTGACCAGAAAAGACCAAGGGAGAAAAACGGAATTTCTAATTGTTAAATACTTCAGAGGGATGTCAGGAGGTCCAAGACACGTGGAAATGCAGGACGTTTGGAGGTATAAGTAATAGGTAATTGTTGATGTCAGGAGGTCCAAGACACGTGGAAATGCAGGACGTTTGGAGGTATAAGTAATAGGTAATTGTTGGTAAGTGTGATAGTAGTTTCAAGTGACTTTCATATCTGACTGTTCTGTTTCTTTGACTAAGGAAATTGTTTTGAATTTGGAAAATTATATGTACAAGCATTCTAGATGGAGTATTTCTGTGTGCTCAACAAGCAGTATGTTTTCCTTTGATGTCATTTGTTTTTTGCTATCATATTATATTGGGTGGAAGAAAAATAGATTGCAATTATTTGCTCAAATATATGAGAAATGGTGTTTGGAGAGTAAGAATTTTGATAGTCAATTCAGTTAAGTATATTATTTTTTATAGCATCTTACTGAGGCTCTGCCAGCAGGTAAGGCAGCAACTGAAACAGTGGATTCAAAAGCTTCAAAAATGTTGCAGTATGTAGCTTGCAAATATATTTACTGTTTGTGTAAGAGTGTTTGTGTTGCATATACGCGCACCCACAGAATGCTATTTTACATGGTCATGGTGGTGCAAATACACTGATGAATTGTAATTTGGGAATTCAAAAGGACTTGAAGAGACTATGATTTATGTGATTATTACAGATTTCCTAGTCTATCTTTAATTTTTTGTCTTGGCTCAGTTACTTAATATGTTTGAAAAGATAACTGTTTCGGGAATTTTTATTTGTATTTTTGTAGGTATTTCGATTTCTTTTAAGTATAAGAATAAGAAAAATCTCAGATAAGTCTTCATAACTTAACATCATTAGGGGCACCTGGGTGGCTCAGTAGGTTAAGCATCCAACTCTTGATATCAGCTCACTTTTTGATCTCAGGATCATGAGTTCAAGCCCCACATTGGGCTCCATGCTGGGCATGGAGCCTACTTAAATAAAAAATAAAATAAAATAATAACTTAGAATGATTATCTTTAAATATGAAATTAGTCTTTGGTAGATCCACATAGTAAGTTTTCTCACCTATAGCCCAGTTTATTTTTCATTAGAATATAATGGCAAATAGGCTTAAAATTATTTCTGTAATAATAACAATAATAATAATAATAAAACAACTATAATAATAAAAGAAAAAATATCTAAATTTTTCCAAACCTTGTCCCAAGTTAAAATTATCTGCACATAGAAAATTACTTTGATTTATTATATAAAGGGAGAAAGTATTAATATTTGTGTAGGGTTTTTTTTTTTCTTTTAACTTTTCATATCATCCTACTTATCTAAATCCATAGTGACTTTCAATAACTTAAAAATCTTCTCAAACCTTGAAGACATACTAAGTGAAATAAGCCGGTCACTAAAGGGCAAATATTATATGATTCCACTTACATGATATAGCTAGAGTAATCAAATTCATAGAGACAGAAAGTGGAATGATGCCTGCCAAAGGACAATGGAGGTGGGGGGGCGGTCTTTTTCAGCCATGCAATGAGATATACTATGACATTTCACTATTAGTTCAGGAGTAACACATGTAGACTTCATTCTAAATGAAAAATAATTTAAAGAATGCATTGTAAAACACTGAGCACGACCTGACAATTATTATCTCGGTAAATATTTTTATTATTATGGAGGTAAATGTTTAAATGGGTTCATGAGGGGCTCCTGGGTGGTGCAGTTGTTTGAACGCCCAACTCTTGCTTTTGGCTCAGGAGGTAATCGCAGGTGGAGGGATTGAGCCCTGACCCCAGGTCCTGTGCTCAGCATGAAGTCTGCTTAAGAATCTCTCTCCCTCTGCCCTTCCCCCACCACTGTGTTTTCTCTCTCTCTCACTCTCTCAAATAAGTAAATAAATCTTTAAATGGCTTCATGACTATATTTACGACAGAATCAAATTACATACTTAAAATATTTTCCAACATCCTTCATTAAGAAACTTTATCATTCTAGGAGGAATTGTTGATAAGGATCTTCGTCACTACCTCAACTTACGATTTCAGAAGGGTTCTGTGGACCACGAACTTCAGCAAATCATTCGTGACAACCTCTACCTCCGCACGGTGCCATGTGAGTACAACAGGCGATGTTGTTGTCTTTCTATGTTAAAAAATAAATATTCAGCTATATCACCATTATTTAAAAGTTAAATTGCATTGATTTTTTATGGTGGACTTTTGGGACAAAATTGATTTAAGATATGGAATTTTTAAATGAAAAAGCTGATAGCTGCTGTTGTGTGGTTTATGATGATGTTCTAGCCAGAAGAGACTTGCTATTTTCAGGCTACAAAACCTGTCTTACTTCTAAATTAGTATTGAGGAATATTAATTCTAGTCCAGGATGTTGATGATTTAGAATGAATCACGACTGGGGTAGAACTCCACACTGGGAGACAGGAGAATGCAAATTAAATCTATTAGCTGAAACAGCTATTTTGTAAATAAAATCTACACAGTAACTCCCAATCTCATCTCTGGTTTGCAGCAGAGGAACCTCACAAGTAAAAAGAAACTTATGCATTGAAAAGTAAAGCTAAATGTTCTATAACTCTTAGAAAGTGATAATATTGAGTGTTGGGTACAAATTTCTTGTATGGAACCTATAGAAGTCCACAAAACAACAATCCCTGATTATGAGCAGGTGGTACTTCAAAAGAGAGGGCTTGGTCAAATGATCAAATTCACACGTCAACTTTTTGGTACCTGTTTCATTTTATTTAATAATCTTCTATTAACTTTAGGACAATTCAAGGACTTTTCAAGTCAGGTCCTAGGTCCTAAGTAGATATCAAAATCCATTTCCTTCACGTTCCATGACCCTCAGAGACTTTACAGTCTCTCCAGAAACTCTGTGGGTGTGTGTGTCTTCCTCTTGTTTTAGTGTTGCTCTGAATTTTAATAAATTCAAAGTTATGGGCTCTGGAAAGTTGGTATTAAAGAAAGAAGAACTTGGCTAGGATAAATAAAACAAACAAGCAAAAAATGTGTATATATATATATATATACACACACACACACACACACACACACATTGCAGGGGGGAGGCTATCGAACTACCAGAACTATGCAAAAGGTATGGATCATGAATGATTATACTGAAGTGTTGAAAACACAGAGAGAAGTCAAATGCAAAGTCAGCCACCAACCTTTTTCACCTACGCACATCTTAGGAGGGGTAGACTTGTGCCATTGTTAACACTGAATGTTCATCAGAATAAAAATGCCAGAGCCTCATTATCACATATTCTTGAATGAGAATGCTTACTAATTCACATCTTGTCAGTCCACACGCCACCTCTGTCCTTTTGTGTTAGGGAAGTGAATAGACTGTTGGGCTCTTGCTTTAAAACTAGAAGTTGAGAAAAGTGCATTCTTAAACTTGTAAGTTTGACATTAGAGTGATGGCCAGAAGAAGATGGATTAAAGTAAGTGACTGAACTATTTATAAGGTAAGGGGTGGACTCATTTTCAAAGCTGTGATGTTGTCAGTGTAACCATGTGCATTTATCTTTTGTGACATAAAAGAAAGGAGATCTGAAATACTGAATAAAGAATCTGGGCACTTTATTATGTTTAAAAGCTAAGGGAAATAGATAAGGGGCTGACATTCAGGAATACTTGTAGTCCTTGCTAAGGCGATGACATAAATAAGAAGTCTTAATTAAATATGAAGTTAATAGGAGTAAATTTTGCATTAGTTAATTAACTTCTTAAATAAGTCATCTCTCTTTAGAGTACCAAAGAAACACCATGAAGGAAAAATAAATATAAGGGTAAAATAACTAGGCTTATAGGAGTAAACATAAAGAGTTTTGTGATAGGATTTCAGTACAAGGTTTTAAATTCAATTAGAAGTCCTTGAATAGCTCCTATAAAGGAGATTATTAGAAATTCAATGAATCTGAATATTATAATTAAACAATTATTCTTTGGATTTGTAGCTACCACTCCTAATAGCCAATTCCAATACTACTACTCACTAAGGATGCTCTTAACTTTGCATAAAAGTGAAGAAACATCTAAGATAGAAATGAGTCTGATTTATATGATCTATAATCACTTTTATGCTGATGAATTGGACCTGGATAATCCACCATCTTCACTCAGTATATCTTTTAATAAAACTTGCAGACGGGCCGCCTGGGTGGCTCAGTCGTTAAGCGTCTGCCTTCGGCTCAGGTCATGATCCCAGGGTCCTGGAATCGAGCCCCGCATCGGGCTCCCTGCTCCGCGGGAAGCCTTCTTCTCCCTCTCCCACTCCCTCTGCTTGTGTTCCCTCTCTTGCTGTGTCTCTCTCTGTCAAATAAATAAATAAAATCTTAAAAAAAAAAAAAACTTGCAGACATATTCAGAGTATGCAACAAAAATGTGTCAGGCGTGTGAAAAATCCTGGCTTTATTTAGAAATTTACATGTGTGTCCAGCATATCTATTGACCTCGAGTATGCAGTGATGTTTGTTACATTTTTTCTTAGGTCAGAAAAATTCTCATTGGTTTTCACGTACCCAGCACCATAAAAGGAAAAGATATTACTCAAGTGCATGTCACTGCTCTTCCAAATGCGTACATTAATATGTATGCCTTTTGTGTAATCTATTAATGCCACCAGGAATAAGTCCTGGATAACTGCATGAAAAAAAAAAAAATGTAGTCAATTTGTAACTATGTAAGGGTGGCTGAGCTGGTTTTACAAGACCCGACTGAGTAATTCTGCGAACTACCACCACATCACTCCACCACCGATAACTATGACTGGGAGGAAAGGAGCAGTCTTGGATCTACATTTCCTTGGTATCTAGTGAATAAGAGAGGGTTTTGGGGTGAGAGCTCCAGAAACACCCTCCCCTCACGCACCCCTGTACACTCAGCCAAATTCAATTGTGGCCATCTTGGCTCCTGTACCCCTCTCTGAAAGGAATCTGGATCCAGCTGCTGGTCAGTTTCCAAGCTAAGTGGGAGAGGGAGATGGTCAGCCCAGGTCTTTACTGGGCCTTAACTACAGATAATATAAAACCCCATCAGTCTGTTCCCTGCCCCATAAACAACAGTTGACTACATTTAGCCTTTTCATTTTGTTTCCCCAGAACCTTATCTCAGAGCCTAATTCTTCAAAAATATATTTTTTGAAGCTATGTCTCTAATCATGGAAGGCAGGACTTGGTCACAGAAATAGGGTTGTTGGGCATGTGGTGAACGTGAGTGTACATGCTCCTGAATATGCACACAGAAGCTTCCATTAGATCAGTTCATTCTTTCAAATTACATCAGGGAGAAAAAATCCTTAGGAATTAACTCTTGGTATTTTCACTAAAACATAAGCCAGTCTCATGATTTATACCCGTTAAAGACCTCAGTTTGGACCTAAATACGTGTCTTTTAATTGCTAGTTGTATGATTTATTGGGAGTGGGGGGTAGAAGTCTTAAGAAGAGCCTGGTGTCCTAAAGTGAAAGTTGATTTTTAAAAAATAAATACTGTAAATAGAATTTTTCTGCTATTAGATTTCAGGTTATATATTTTATATAATAGAACATCAGGAGATATGAGTAAATAATGATGAGACGTAACTGTTACAACCTAGAATGTGATAAAGACTAACTAGGAAAAATGTATACAGATAAAGGACTCAAGAGAGTTCAGGGCGCCTGGGTGGCTCAGTTGGTTAAGCGACTGCCTTCAGCTCAGGTCATGATCCTGGAGTCCCTGGATCGAGTCCCGCATCGGGCTCCCTGCTCGGCAGGGAGTCTGCTTCTCCCTCTGACCCTCCTCCCTCTCATGCCTCTGTCTCTCATTCTCTCTGTCTCAAATAAATAAATAAAATCTTAAAAAAAAAAAAAGAGAGAGAGAGAGAGTTCAGAACATCCATCAAATGGTATTTTCAGTTACCTTAATAGTGCACAAAAGACAATTTCAGAAGCACGAAGTTAGCAGCATCTTTAGAGATTAGACAAGATTGTTTCATTGTAACATATTAAGTATACAAAGTTAAGGCAGCATGTGTTGTTCTTTGGGTAATATAGATTCAAAAGTGTGTAAAAGAATTTAATGGAATTAATACGGAAAAAATGTTGGATTAATTTTCAAGTGTTTAAAAAGTAAAAACAGAGTAACTTGGTTTTAATATTCTACTGAGCATAAAGGTTGCATATAGTTAACTCTTGAGTCTAATCAACCATCGTTAAATTGGCTATGCTTCTTAACAATGAGAAAAAAATAACCACTTTCATTTACTGATGAAATTCTGGTCTTTTCTGTCCTTAATATTTATTAAAGACACAAATTAATTTTCAAGGCAAGTATGAGCACAGATATAAATTTTAGATGCTTTTTCCCATTATACCAGATGCCATGAAGAACTTCAATGACCAATTTTAAAAGTTTCAAAATGAAATGGAAGGTAGTTAAAATTAAACTTCTCTCCCAAGTTCATATTGTCATTTGGTGAGATAGTTTTATTGGGAAATATTTTAAATTTATTTGAAGCCAAAAGAAATACCATCATATACCAAGTAAAAGACAAAAATCAATAAAACCAAAGGTCTAAAACTATTCCATAAAAAGTGAATAAAATGAAAAACATTTAAGATATGAAAGAAATTACCTTTATGAAAGAGTTGATTAAAGTGTAACTCACAATGATGTTTCTACAATATTTAAGCACTTTAAGTTAGTATAAACTAAGTCATGTTAAAAAGAAGCAGTATCAAGAATAAAATTGTAAGATTTGTGATATATACATATATATTTTAAATGTTCTGTTATGTTAAATTATCTTTAATGGAGGGGCGCCTGGGTGGCTCAGTCGTTAAGCGTCTGCCTTCAGCTCAGGTCATGATCCCAGGGTCCTGGGATCAAGCCCTGCATTGGGCTCCCTGCTCAGCAGGAAGCCTGCTTCTCCCTCTCCCACTCCCCCTGCTTGTGTTCCCTCTCTCGCTGTCTCTCTCTGTGTCAAATAAACAAATAAAATCTTTTTAAAAAAGCTTTCATGGAGAAGCAAATAGAAGCAGGCTCTTTAAGAGTTATGGGAACGGTTTCCTTTTAAAAACATGCCAAAACGTATAGCTATGCAAAAGGTCAACATCCCATTCCCCTAGTTATATTGGACTATGGTCAGAGAGGACTATTGGAGAGAAGCTGGTAAACACATATTTATTAAAAAGTCTGAATTTTTTTTTTAAAAGTCTTGAATTAGAGCAGAACTTTCTACTATACTGCATGGGGGAAAATAATTTTAATTCTTAAGCACACATCAGTACTTTTAAAGCTTATAAAAAATATTTGTTAATATTCAACCAGGCAATATGTTTTGTGGGCATGAATGAATCTTTCTAATTACTTGTAATTTTCATCATAAAAGTATAGTTCTAAGCATGTAGTAAGAAAAGAGAGTGATATCAACCTGTGGGTTTTACTACCGAAAAAAAAAAAAAATTCTTCCAATGACATGAAATTCTGTGAGTTGAAGGTGATCAAGAACATAATTAAGTACTCCTAATATCTTTAAGCAGTATAGATTCATGTGCTGGAATGGTAGGTTGAATTATAGGTAGACATGCAGGCATAGAAATAGAGATATCAGATCCAACTGAATTTTAAACCAACATATAGCAACAGATGTGTATTATATATCTGTTTCAACCTTAGCCTTATTTCTTCAAATAAGAATCATTGATTTAGAAGCTCCTTTTAAAGTTGCTTTTAGAATATGAATCATGTTCTTTTGCAATTATTTCTGAATCAAGTTGCCAAATTTTTGTTCTTTTAAAATGAATTTTATTTTTTTAAGCAGCCTAATTGCATTTGGTGCTAAATGTTGAGAATAGGGTTATTAGAGAATAAATATGATTATTAGTGTTGTGGACCAAAGGAGAAGGAAATCTATAAACAAATGAAACTAAATTTCTCGAGAGGTTTATAAACTGCCCTGGAAAACTAGCTCAAAAGAAAAATTTCAAAAGCTTCTGAGCAGTAGCAAATACTTGAAAGGATTCTTTCTCCTCCTTGACTCATTCAGATGTATGCCTGAGTGGTACGTTTATTAAAAATGTGTTATTACTTTATGTGGAAAGCTGTATTAGGTTTACTCTGTGCCCCTTATCACTGAAAATAGTAAGATCTAGTTTCACATCATATACATGAAAGTAAAATACATTTTCCTTTTTCCTTTTCCCATTGAGCAAAATGAATGCATCTTTCCTGTTCAGATAGTAACCTTCGTTGGGTTTGCTAACAGTGTACGTTGCAGGAGAGAAATGGCTTCAAAATGTTGCTTAAATGGAAAGTCAGGAAGCATTAGAAGTGATTGTATTGATTTAGCCGTTTGACACCACCAGACACTAGTTTTTGAATAAAGGAACCCATCTGGCCCCCGGAAAGGCAACAAACACCAACAGTGAACAACCTTACTAATCTTCCAAACCACATAAAATTCCCTTTGCCCAGAGCTGATCAACTTTTTTGTGTATGCCTGTGACCCAGGTTTGTATTTGGTTTGTATTTCTTTCTTCCTTTTTATAGGGGGTGGCTCTTCATGGGAACCCTGGGCTTGTGGACCATGGATGGAGTAGGCAGATGGTAGGAACACTCTTGGGTTTCAGTGGCTCCAGCAGCTGGCCTGGGGAAGAATCGGAGATGGGTGCTTGAAGCCCTTTTCCCACCTCCAGAAAAGCTGGTAATCACAGTCAGTGGAAAATAGCTCATCTTCCATGGAGCCCAGCATCTGCTCCCTACAGACTTCGAAATTGTAACCCAGCTGGATATAAGGAGGTCAGCGTATCTCATTGCATGCCACTGCACTTTTTGAATAGGAATTAAGACTCTGTCAGGTTCTACTCAAGTTTCTAAAGTCTGTTGACTAGAACATAGGCTGTTGCATGATTATGCAGCTGAAGGAAAGCAGTGGGCAGGTGGCAAGGATACCGATGTTCTTATGGGACTTTAAAGCTGTAAAATTGTAGTAGAGCACTCAATTTCTGATTCAAATGCATCTGTCCAAAAGAATAAAAAAGGAATCCTAATTGTGGTTACTGATAGTCTAATATCTAGTGCATGAGTCAGAGTTATTTACACTTTGTAGTTTAGCATCGCTAGAGCTTGCTAAGTAACAAAAACCCGTGGCTTTACTTATTTGGCAACATGGCACTATGGAAAGAACACTTATCGAAGAATTAAGAGCAATTGGTTCTGGACTAGACTCTGGCACTAACTAACTATAGGACCTTGGCAAAAGCCTTACCTTTTGGACTAAGGGGAGGCAGGGTAGGGAATGAAAGAAATAACTCTATAATGGTTCTTTCTACTCTAAAATGCTGTAGTTTTCTGATTCTGCTGGCTTGTTTTTCTTTATATTATTGTTATTCAAATCGGTTCATCAAATTGCCTTAAATTATTCTGAGTATGGAATGCCCTTGATATTCAGCAGGTGTAAACAACTTATGGAAACTGAAGATATATCAAATACAGCAGACACTTCAGGGAAAACTAAAGAGCTGGGTTTAAATTAAGTGCAGTTCTGGATAAAACCAGCCGTGCGTGTACTTTCAGATTTTTCTATGAATGTCAGGTTAAGGATGCCATCATAAGTCTGATGTTCCTTGAAATCTGCCTTCACTATTCATGAAATTCTGAAATATGGTCCAGTTTTAGTAAGTGGATGGGAAAATAAACATAATGAGAAATACAAAGCTTTTAAAATTGTTCTCCTCCTTTGGAATACGTAATAAGTTGAGATGTGACATAAAGACTTCTGAAGCATGAGGTATATTATTGTGTAAATGTTATTGTAATTTTTACAATAACATGTTTAACATGAAATATAGTATCTTTTAATGTTGAACTTTAATAAATGTCACTTACGCAAGTGAATGGTGCTGGGTCGACGCCCAAATAGATCTAGCTAACGGGAGGCTAAATCAGTGCTCAGTGCAATCTTTACAGCACAGCTGAGAAATTTAGGATATTCAGTAGAGTTTCTCACTCATGGTAATTAGAAGGTAAAAATGAGGTAGGATTGATAATTGATTCAATTAAAAAGTACCCATAGAGCCTGCCTTTGGTAGGCAAGTCAGATGTTTAGAATAAGATCAATTTCCAGTTAGTTTCCCAGTTCCTGTTCCAAGCTTTCTTACTTAAAGGCTACGTTTCAGGAATATTGCTTTTTATGCACACAAAATCAGCAAGTATCTGCACAAGCTCTGTCGGAATGCAGATAGAGTTTTACCTACTGCTCAACACAACCCAATTGTATGCATAAAATGATAATCCTTAACTTGTCCTCCAAAGAAAATACTGAATTGGGGAGCTAATGCCAAGCTATGTACATCTGTCTACTCCCATTTTTGGTAGAAATTCTGAATCCTTTTCTATTATTTTTAATTGTTTGACATTGTTGAAAAACTGTGCAGATCAGTAAGGGAGCTAAATAAATATTTGTAGAAAGCTGAGACTGCATGTCCTGAATCTCATTCATCTTAGCATTCCCGGTGGGAGGGAATGGTAGATGAGTGCCCACACAAGACAAATCCTAGGTAATGGACTTCATGAACATCAACCAGAACAGTTCTTTCCCTTTCTTTCTTTCTTTCTTTCTTTCTTTCTTTCTTTCTTTCTTTCTT
>NW_023270451.1:7820306-7828054 GCF_011800145.1 Mirounga leonina | reverse complement strand
CTTTCTTTCTTTCTTTCTTTCTTTCTTTCTTTCTTTCTTTCTTTCTTTTTCTTTTTCTTTTTCTTTTTCTTTTTCTTTTTCTTTTTCTTTCTTTTTCTTTCCTTTTTTAGATGTAGTGTTCCATGATTCATTGTTTGTGCATAACACCCAGTGCTCCATGCAGAACGTGCCCTCTTTAATACCCATCACCAAGCTAACCCATCCTCCCACCCCCCTCCCCTCTAGAACCCTCAGTTTGTTTTTCAGAGTCCATCGTCTCTCATGGTTCGTCTCCCCCTCCGATTTACCCCCCTTCATTCTTCCCCTCCTGCTATCTTCTTCTTTTTTTATTTTTTTCTTAGCATATATTGCATTATTTGTTTCAGAGGTACAGATCTGAGATTCAAGTCTTGCACAATTCACAGCGCTTACCAGAGCACATACCCTCCCCAGTGTCTATCACCCAGGCACCCCATCCCTCCCACACCCACCATTCCAGCAACCCTCAGTTTGTTTCCTGAGATTAAGAATTCCTCCTATCAGTGAGGTCATATGATACATGTCTTTCTCTGATTGAATTATTTCACTCAGCATAATACCCTTCAGTTCCATCCACATCGTTGCAAATGGCAAGATGTCATTCCTTTTGATGGCTGCATAATATTCCATTGTATATATATACCACATCTTCTTTATCCATTCATCTGTCGATGGACATCTTGGCTCTTTCCACAGTTTGGCTATTGTGGACGTTGCTGCTATAAACATCGGGGTGCACGTACCCCTTCGGATCACTACATTTGTATCTTTGGGGTAAATACCCAGTAGGGCAATTGCTGGATCGTATGGTAGCTCTATTTTCAACTTTTTGAGGAACCTCCATACTGTTTTCCAGAGTGGCTGCACCAGCTTGCATTCCCATCAACAGTGTAGGAGGGTTCCCCTTTCTCGGCATCCCCGCCAACATCTGTCGTTTCCTGACTTGTTAATTTTAGCCATTCTGACTGCTGTGAGGTGGTATCTCATTGAGGTTTTGATTTGGATTTCCCTGATGCCGAGCGATGTTGAGCACTTTTTCATGTGTCTGTTGGCCATTTGGATGTCTTCTTTGGAAAAATGTCTGTTCATGTCTTCTTCCCATTTCTTGATTGGATTATTTGTTGTTTGGGCATTGAGTCTGATAACAGAACAGTTCTTTAAATTGCAGCCACCATTTGCAGAATACTTCCTATGAGCAAATGTTTTTCATACATTTTTTATTGAATCCTTACAGCATCCCTCGAAGGTGTTACCTACACTTTTGAAGCTACATGGAGAAATTGAAGCTCTAATGTTAAGTAACAGGCCAGACACCATACACTAACTCAGTGGAGGAACAGAGATTCCATCCCAGGTGGATTTGGCTCCCAGCCCACACCCTACACAAGAAGAACTCTCTAATAGAAGTTCTGGGGAGTCACAAGAACATAAAGATGCATCCAAAGAGGTTCAGAGATGCTCCTAGGATAGAAAAAGAGGAAAAGTAAAGAACTGCAAGGTATCTAGTGAGCATAAATGGAGTTCCATCGATAGAAAAGACATTTTTTTGCCAAGCAGATATGGACAGAAATTCCTATAATTAAAAAAAAAAAAGTATATATGGATGATTATCAGGAGAGTTTTCAAGTTAAGGTCCACTGATTGGCTAGCGTCAAGTCAATTCATCTTGACATGAGGCTCTTCATTGGCCATTAAAAGTACCAAATTGTCTTTCTTTTTTTTTTTTAGTATATCATCACCAGAAATATTGGAATATTTAAGCAGCTAATGGGATAAAAAGATTAATTGATGAATATATTATTAATTAAAACCATTAGCCTTATTATAAGGAGAGAGATAAGATATGCAAAGGAGTCTACATTATCTAGAAGCTTCCTTAATTTCTAAACTTTGCTTATAAAAACTTATTTAACCTCAGTTCTACCAGACCTTCTACCAGCATTTCATATTCTGAATTCTAATCTGAATTTAAAATTCCAACTACATAAAACTCTATAAACAGGTATTTACAAAAGTTCCCAGTTCCTCACCTTGGCATTTTATAAAAGTATTTCTTTTGCAAACCACTGCAAGGGTGGTGGATGGAGTTGGGGGAGGGGGGAGGGAGTGAATTAACATTTACCAAATATCTACATGCAAGGACTATAATGATGCCCTTGTGTTTTGCAATCCTATGAGAAATGTGTTGTGGTTCCCAATTTCCAGATGAGGAAATTTAGCCTTAGAGAGTTTAAGAATTCCTCCCCACACCACAGCTTCCTTGGTCACTATAGCTCCGATTTCACCTACAGTTCTGAACAAATTTTGGAAGGCCCTAGAACACAGGAGAACACAGATGTTTATCTGTATTTTTTACCTAATGTTTCCATAAAAGCAGAAAAAAATCATGAAACTGGATAGTGAATTATATAAGACCTCTAAATCACACACTCATCCCCGCAACTGCTGTGCAGGAGCCCCACTGTTATCAGTCCTACCAAGGCTCCAGAAAGACCCAGATCAGTAGCTGATTGATATTATTCAACATTATTCAACAATGGCATGCCTTCCTCTGTTCTTATCTGGAAGTAACCAAAACAGAGACAACTGTGTTATTTGCTTTAGAATTCATAACATTTTAAGGGGGAAAAAAAATGGTCCTTTTCCTGCTGGAAAGAAGCACTACTTTGCCGTCTCAGTGTAACTGGTGCTCTGCTGACTCAACTGTCGCTTGTAGCGCAGTCCAGTGACGGCTTCTCAGTTCCCAAATCCTCCACCTACCTCTCTGAGCATAGTTCCATGGTGACACAAGTTGGCACAACTTGTCTGATCCCTTCACCAGGAACACATGGGATTGAGATGTCCACATATGCTCACAGATCCTCCTTGGCTTCTGGAAAAATGCCCCAATTCTGACTAAAGGGATCCAGATTAAGATGCACAGTGATATCTAGTATCCATGGAGCAACTTAAATCATTAAGGAGCCAATGAGTGGGCAGCCAATGCATGGGCAGTTTCTGTCAAGATTTCATCTCTTCTTACTGCTTTCGGTGTCAAAGAATTTGGTTGTTGTTGGTTTTCTATTCCATAAAGCAAAACAGTATATAATGTGTCATTCAGGGTTTGGCAGGAAATAAAGCCATGCAAGGAAGAAGAGATTTAGGAAATTAGCTGTTTAGAAAATTGCTGTTAAAATTAGAGAAGGGGGTTGCAGAACAGATCCTCAGGAACAATACTCAAAAAAATACAGACCTTCCCTACCAGGATAACTGCTACCTCTAAGGCCTGCAGCTATGATTCATGAAGCCAGAATTTAGAAATTGCCACTGTGGGTGCAATCACCACAGGTTCCTCTTCACACTTAAGAACCTGGAGAATGGATATGGGGACCCTCCTACAGAAAACATTGTATCTCCAAGACCTTTTGGTGTAAAAGAAAAAAATCACCTTTAACCAACTTTCTTTTCCATGATAACCCAATAGGCATATAGTATCAGTGCCTTAAATTTATTACTTTTAAAAAACTGTTCTCCATTTTAAATTCCTTTTTTATGAATCTATAGTCAAATACTAACAATATAAATAATTGTTATGAGATATTAGTGAAAAGATTTACAGTACATTTTTAAAGTAAGGTTTTTACTTTTCTATTTATGCTCAGGCTCCTAATGATTGATTTACAGTATGCTGATTATACAAAAGCTACCAGGAAAACATTTGTTCTTGGAGAACCAAGATACTTAATGCATTATCAGTGTATTCTGGAATTGTTCTACTCTACTTATAGCATGAGACATTTTAAACGTGTGTAAGAGTCTGTGTTCATTTTTTATTCACAACTTTATTATTAAAAAGTATGAATATGACACTAACAAAATGTAGTAGGGTATTATATACATGTTACAGATGGAAAATTGAAGTTCAGTCCAAGATGACATATAGGTGATAAAAAATAGAACATAGATTTTTTTTAACCCAGTTTGGGCCTATCTTCAAATGTTCATAATTATATTTCTCACATGAAAAAGCAATTGACAAAAATTGCTTTCAGAACATAATTTAAACTTGGAGCGAGAAAAGGAATATTAATTAAAAGTGAGGAGTTGAATATATTATTTGAAGTACTACAGAAAATTAATTATATTTTGAAAGAAGATGCTTTCTGCACTAAGTGACACAACATCTGTGATCAGAGGCCAACATTGGAAGCTTTTGGTCGGCCCCAACATCATTTCTTTACCTCAAAGTTCACTAAGGAGTCTTTTAGTAGAATGAAATACATAAAAAATGCACATACAAGGAAAACATAAGTACAATTTGGAGAACTTGTATTTAAGCCATTATACTGACCCTACCATGAGTTTTGGAAAAAAAGACATCTGGTTCCCTGATACAAATATAAAAAATTAATTTTAGTTATTCTGTGGGTTAAATGTTATTTTCCTTCTGAATATGGTTATATTCATAAAAATTTATCTTTCTAATTTATTTGTTGTAAAAATAAGTGTGATTGTTAATTCAGAATGTCATTAACATAGAGTTTGTTAATTCAGAGTGTCATTAACCTGTTAAATTTAAAGAGATTATAAGTTTATAAACTTTTATATATTATAACATTTTAATTCAGTTTAACTAACATTGAGAGCTACTATGTGTGTATGACCAGCCTGGTGCTGGAAATATGGAATGATGAAAACATAAGTCCTGTTCTCTAGGTATGCATCCTTACCTCAAGTTCAAATATAGGTAAACAAATGTCATTCTTCTCATTTTACAGATGGGTAAACTGAATATATACAAGTAACTAAGGTAAAATAATGACCTTGTGTTATAATTAAAATGTATAACCAGATTGAAGACTTTGGGGAATAATTATTTAGAAAACCTAAGTTAATTCATCTTTGTAGAGCAATAATGACAAGATTTTTGGACTTAATGGAGAAATAGACCAAGAAGGGCTGAACTCAGCTGAGCAATATGAACCCAGTTTTGGGAACTCTGTTCTCACCTGCTCTTCTATATTCATACTCCAGATTTCTTATGAGTGGAGAGAAGAATAAGAAGCCAAAAAGCAGGAATAAGAAGGAAAGAAAAAAAACAAAAACAAATATTATGGCAATCCCTGAAGAACTAAAGTGTTTTTTGGATTGCCCTGTGATGGTAAACTTAGTCACATTTACTAGTTAGAGGCACACATTTTTTTACCCTAGAATAATTCTGGATCCTTTAGATTCTCTGAACAGAACCCTTAGATTGGGAACAATGGATCCATGATTTCTTCAGTGGAAATCTGGTACTAAATAGAGCCTGAGGTAGTTAAGGACTGTTGTGGTGGTCCATCCCTGCCTGTGTTTCCAGGAAGCCTAGAGTTATATCAAGCATGTAATCTGTTAATCCGTGAGTGCTCTCTTCATTATTAAGAAGAGAAATGAGGCTCAACAAATTGAGTAGCCTGAGATAATTTGACTTATACATGGCAGATCCAGAGTTAAAACTTGGTTTTTCTCTTGATTACAAGATATATAGAGATATAGATATACACATACACACACACATATATTTATTTATATCGAATATATAAAACATGACATGTGCATATGAATATATATGTATCTATGTCTCTCTGTATCTCTCTCTCTCTCTCTATATATATATATAGTCTCTCCCATCAGTAAAATAATAAGACACACACAACACCTGTGTAGTGGGGTATTATATACATGTTACAGATGGAAAATTGAAGTTCAGTCCAAGATGACATATAGGTGATAAAAAATAGAACATAGATTTTTTCTAACCCAGTTTGGGCCTATCTTCAAATGTACTTACCTATTTTATCTATTTTATATTATTTTATGTTTATCGCTATCTATTATATCTATCACAGAGTAGATATGTCTAAAGGCCAACTTTTTTCTTCAAAATAGTAAGTATAGTAAAAGTCAGATTATTATGAACTATAGCAGCCAGGGATGAAAGACTTCAGGAAAAAGGCAAGCCTTATTAACCCATCTTTAAGTGTAATTGAATAGGTAGCAAGATCCAGATGGCATTCCAGTTGAGAAGACCTTTTGAGCAAATCCTCAGTCCTGGTAATGTACATGAGAAAGATAGAGGTGGAATTTCTATATTTCAAGGTATTGGGTGGGAAGTCAAGAGAAGAAGAGAAGGTCAGGATTTAGAGTGCTATGAGGTTGATTAGAAGAGTTTGAACTTTATTCTTTTTACTGTTTGTAGCATTTTAAAGCCCAGTCTAGACCAAACATCATCATATAATGTAACACAATAAGGTACTTGGATTTAAATCCCAGCCATAACATTTTCCAAATAGGTGGCCTTAGTAAAGTAAGTAGCCTTTCTGTGACATTGTTTCATCATTTGTAAAATGGGGATAAAATAGTACTTACCTCATAGAAATATTGAGAAAATTAAATAAATTAAGATGGTAAGAACAATTCCTTGCAGAAATTAATGCTTGATAAATTTGGTTATTATTACAAAAGTCCTTTATGGGGTGGTAAGAGGACAGAATTGTATTTTAGGAAGATGAATCCAATAGTAGTTATTGTCAGTACTTATGAATACACAGTGAGTTGTCATCAAGTACTTGAAAATGGGAAATAACATTGGCTTGTTGCTAGTTAAACCTCATATTTACACTTAGTGGGTGAAAACAGGATTGGCAGAGTTACTTTTATGATTCAGAATAGCTCCAAGGAAAACAAAACTACACTATAAGCAGATTGACCATAATAACATTGCTAGAACATGGTTTCTCAACCCTGACACTATTGGTATTTTGAGTGAATAATTCTTTGTTGTGGGCACTGCCCTGTGCATTGTAGGAAGTTTAGCAATATCCCCGGCTCCTGCCTAATAGATGCCAGCTATCCTCCTTGATTGTCACAACCAAAATTGTCTTCAGATGTTGTCAAATGTTTCTTGGGAAGCAAAAATCATCCCATTTGAGAACCAACACCATAAAGAAAGAATGTGACAATGTATGTCAAAGTGACAAAGAAGAGTCAACTAGTTAAGGATTGGTAGTGCCCCTGCCAAATATTTTGAGGAGTAAAATCATAACCACTGAATGTTAACCTTCCTGGTCACAATGACAAGGATGCCCTAACAAGGAGAATGATAACAATTCGCTAAATGTCAGTCACTGAAGTCCCAGAAACTATACCACAACACTATTATGAAATGTGTCTTAGATTATCTGATGCCATTGAACTTGATTTCTCTAGCTTCTCTAGTTCTGACTGTGTCTGATCACAAATCAGTCTGTGTATGATATATTTTCTCATGGACCTTTGCTACTTGGTTATGTAGACTTCTTATCTATTTATTACAGAGATATGATATTCTAGACCATTTGAAAGTAATTTGTTATTGTAAATTAGTAAATGGGTTTTCCATTTTGGTTATCGTGTGTTATCAGTGCTTGATCTCCTAGAGTACTGACTGAAGTGATTCTCTAGGCTTTCATAGTTAGGGACTAGATTTTAGAACTTGGTGAATTAACTGAGAAACTGCCTGCTGGAATTCAACCCAGTTTGGCCATCCTTAATTTAAGTGTTCAGTAAACATTATTGGATGGATGGATGGCTGAATGAAAGAATAAAGAGAAATATGTGTGATGTCAACTCTTTGACATAAAAATCTATACATATTATATGGATATAGGTAGATGTTAGATAGATGATAGATAGATAGATAGATAGATAGATAGATAGATAGATAGATAGAT